>NC_056744.1:688640968-688778468 GCF_019279795.1 Protopterus annectens | reverse complement strand
GGGAACAATTACAATATGTATCAAACAATAGGGCATTATCAGAACACTGGAGTCATTACATACCGGTTGGGGTGGGTATGTTGTTTATTGTTGGAGATATGGTGAGTGAGAGAAAGATGTCAATTAACAAATAGCATATTCCTGTAGTCCACATTACTTTCCTAGTCAGTGCTGTTATCTGTACCTTACATGTCTTACTACACTACCCTATAGCCTTAGTTTGGACAGTGATATGGCTGTTGTCATTGTTATACATGAACTGGTTTTACCTGCAGTATACACCTCTTACCTGGTATACCTGTGGAGGGAATGTATGTTAACACTAACTAACTGTTTCTACACACACTCCCAGATTCTGGGTTGATGTTGTGCACATAGCTGTCCAACTCTTTCTGCACAGACTCTGGCCATGTGTTGACCACATGCAGGTGTACCGGGACATATCTAGAATATTGCCCTCTTCAACCTTTAGTGACTTGACACACACATATACATGCTTTCATACAGTTATATTATGTAGTACAGTGTGGGTGACTGATCAGTGATACTTTATTATTATTCAGAGAAACTGTAACACTCACAGTCCCCTACAATACCAGAGTAAACAGTACCAGTACAGGGTATAATGTTTTTTTATTTCTCAGCACAGTGTTCATATCTGATGTACCTGTGGGAGCAATGTTTGTTAGCACTACCTGAATGTTGCCACACAAAGTTCCAGATTACACATTAGTATTGTGCACATACATCTCACTCTGGTCACAGCTTGACAACATGGGGGTGTAGATAGGACATACTTGGCTTATTACTCTCCTAACAGTTTCGGGAGTTGCTACAGTGACAGGTTTGTTCACATAGATGTTGGACAATCACTTGTATTCCCTGTTTGCTGGCTAAACATCTGTGATGATCCCACATTCTTACCAGGGGGACAGGGGGACATGCAGCAGATATGGGCCCATATACTGGACATTCTGGTCTCATCTGTACAGTTGTGGGGTATGATTCTATATGCAGCCTACTTCCACTCCCAGGATTCAGACCATGGCTGTGTCTACTACAACTTAGACACTGTCGATCAGAGTTGTGTGTGCTATATAGATATTGCTGTATATCTCCTATTTGCTTTCTGTCTTATAATTCTCCTGTGCTTTGCATTCTGACCTTGTATTACAACACTCTTATACAGATTTCCTAGGCGGTTATATTTTGTAGGACAGTGTGGGCGACAGTGATGAGTAATACCTCATTAGTCAGAGCAACTGCATCATTCACAATGCATACAATACCAGTGTAAACAGTACCAGTATAGGGTATCGTTCTTGTATTTCTGGGCACAGTGTTGGTATCTGACAGACCTGTGGGAGAAATGTTTGTTAGCACTACCTAATTGTTGCCACATACAGTACCAGATTCCACATTACTATTATGCACATACATCTCACTCTGTTACTGTACACACTCTGGCCACTGCTTGACAATATGGGGGTGTAAATGGGACATACTTGGCTTCTTAATTTCACAAGGTTTTGGGGAGTTGTTAGTGTGCCAGCTTTGTTCCCAAAAATGCGTGTCAATCAGTTGTATTTCCTGTTTGCTGCCTATATGTCTGGGATCATCCCACTGATTTCCCAGGGGACAGGTTGACAGGCAACAGATATGGGCCACTTTACTGGACATTTTGGACATAGCTGTACAGTTGTGGGGTATGATTCTATATGCAGACTACTACCACTAGCAGTATTCGAACCATAGCTGCGTGTGCTAAAAAAACAGTTCACATCTCAGTTGCCTGTGCTATTCAGATTTTGTTGTCTGCATTTTCCCTGTTTTCTGTGTATGTGTCTCTCAGTTTACTAAATGGTCTTTGGGGATTACACCAGTCATGTACAGGCATTCCTACACATTGTATTTATGGTGCACAGTGTGGGTAATGCTTAATACAACAGTACTATTACATGATTGCAAATCAACATTAACGTATGATACCAGAGTATACACATGCAGTCCAGCAGTTAGACCTTTATTGTCAGGCTATTACGCTTTTATTTACATACAAACTATATGAGACTCTTCCTGCCATATTCTCTGGTGTATGCAGCACTTTCCTTAAACAATACAGGTGTTATACAGGCAATTAATTTACTAATACTTTTATATTTATTTCCTATGACAGTAAATGCAAGAGTATTACTGACCTGCCTTGCATTGCAACCTCTCCAGGTGACTTTCATGGACCTCCTGGTTCGCAGCCCGCTCACCTGCAGCTGTGGAGGACATAAGAGGAATAGTTAGCCATACCTATTCATGATATACATGAGCTGGCAATTAATACACACATAGTGGGGCGATACTTACACACAGCTGGTACAGCCCCTGCCGTTTTAGCCTCTTAGATCCACTGGTCCAAGAGGTCCCCCTTACACTGCTTCAGGTCAGCATAGTGATGCCTGACCTGCTCACCAGTTCGGGGTATGGCAGAGGCACTGGTGAGGTCACGGGTGAGACAGTCCCAGGCTTCTGCCTTATATTGGGAACCCTGGTAATGGCCCTGCAGCAGGTTCTGGTCATGGTCTTTGACAAGGAGTCCTGCCATGACTCTGGACTCCTGGATGCACCAGCGCTGCACCCAAAAGCACACATTCTCTCCCCTTCCTGACATAGTGCCTACAAGGGAAGCTACAACCAGTTATGAGATGTATTCCCACCTCTTGGGTTTAAGTAGGGCCAATTTCCCGCACTTTTTCATGATTGGCCAGTTTTAAAAAGGCTAAACTATGGGCAAACCTGCTTACCTAAGGGTGGCATTGTTTAAAGGGACATAACACTGGGCACATTGAGTTAGCTGGCCTACACATTTCTTACACCTCCTAAGCTGGCCTGTGCAATGCTTAGCATTGCTTACATTTGACTTTGCATTATATTTCCTTTTTGGCATTGATTTATTATTCATTGCATCTTATATGTATGCCTGATATCCATGATTCATTTGTACGTACACTATATGGTGTCCTTGTGTTTTAATGGGGACTTCAACACTCTTTTACAATTACACCTGACTTCTGGGCTTACTGTTATACTCCAGTTCACATATTTATGTTATGTAGTGGGTTATGGAACATATGTCTGTATACGGATTCCTTTCACAGGTTCAGTTTGAATTTACTATAGTGAAGACTTGTTTGCTGATACCTCATTCTCCTGTACTGCTGTGATGGCTTGGTGGTTAACTACTGTGACTATAGTGGATAGGGTCCTGGGTTCAAGACCTGCAAGGCTGTTTATTTTGTTGATGGGCAGAACAAGGGTTATTGGATACGGAGTGATTAAGGCACTTTTGAGCATTTGTAAGCGGGTTTGTGTGGATTCGAGCGAGGGTAAGCAATGCTAACCTCTGGTTACATATGCTTACAGAGAATTAGCTTCAGAAGTGCTTAACCTGTGTACTCATTGCTTACCCCCATGCAAACGGGCTTAAACTTGCTTACTAGTGCTTAAATATGCTTACTACTGCTTATTGGTGCTTAAACCTGCGTACTAGTTCTTTATTCATTATGACACTGACACCTCAAATGTGCATTTTTTGCAGTACTCCAATTGATAAATATATGTTATTTAGTGGGTTATGCAACAAAAATATTGGGTATAATGTGCTTTGCCATGGAAAATGGTATGTGCTGCAGTGGGACTCAAACCGGGAATGCCTGCTTGTAAGGCAAATGCTCTGTCCACTACACTATTGCTATGCTGCTTCATTTGCATATGGTGGTGCTGCAGTAGTGTTGTCGCCTCACAGTAAGATGTTGTCCTGTTCGATTCTCAGCTAGAGCGTCTTCTGTGCGGAGACATGCGTGAATGGGTGTGTACCTTCGTTGAAGGTTGTGCGTCAGGGCCGGCAACTCGGCATGTAAAAATTTACTGCCAGTCATTAGCGTACTGGAGTTCTGCTGTGGCAACCCCTAACCGGGAAAAGCCGAAAGACACAAACATCCTTGTTATCCTCTTCATCTGTTTAATTGTGTGTAAAAATATAGAAACAGTCAAGTGTGCCCCCCCCGCAATACTGTGTAGAAATGTAGAAACAGGCAGGTGTGCCCCCCAAGCCTGTGTAGAAACATAGAAATAGTCAGGTGTGCCCCCCCCATCCTGTGTAAGAATGTAGAAATAGTCAGGTGTGCTCCCCCCCAACCCTACATATATATTTAGTAATAGTCTGGTGTGCCTACCCACTCCGATGTACACACGCCGTAACAGTCAGGTGTGCACTCCTACAACCCTATGTAGAAATGTAGGAACATGTATGTGTAGGTATAATACCAGTGGAGCACAGATGCACAGAGGTGGCCAAGGTAGCAGGATAGGTTGTAGCATCTGCACAATATGCAGGTATGTGTGTGTTAGGTTGGTGTGTTTCATATTGTGTGAGAGTGGTCGGTATGTATACATGTTGAGGTAAGACCTGGTGGCTACTGCCCACTACCGATGATGACAGGGACAAGTCCTCACAACTGCACTGCCGAACACAATACCCACCAGTATAACACAAGATAGCAGTAAGCCATTGCAAATGTATAGTGGTAATATGTGTCACCATATGAAAGACTGACATGGCATGGCTGTTGGGCTAGATATACAAGCAGTACACAGGGGAAAGTACCCCAGCCATATAGTGTATATTATGTCACTGTGAAATGGACACACCCTTGGAATACTACAAACAGGTATGCATCACATTATCTGGTCCTGTAGTAGGGGATACCGGTGTTGTCTGCACAAACACTAGCAAATCACAAAGAATGTAGGACTGATGTATTGGGAAAGTAGTGTCCATAGCACATATGCACCCAGCTCATGCAAACACCACCCACAGGTACCTCTCTGGTTTTACCCCTGCTGTGGGGAATGGGTACAATATGACCCCAGCTGTATATGGCAATAGGGAAAGAATGTAGCATGCAGTGCTTGTGTCCCATGCAGGTGTGTCATCAGCTGTAGGTAGCATCCTGCAAGCATCCACACCACCAATCAAGGCTGCTAGAAGGTAGTGGCATGAACACCTAGCACACCTATCCTGTCACCCCAGGGGAATATACTATATGGCGGTCTGAGACTGTAGGACAGACAGAATGCACGGCCTGCCTCATCTGGCCCGCATCAACAGCTAATGGCCCACAGGCCTCTGCCAAGGGCCTGTGTCTCACACATACTGTCAATGCATGTTATGTCATGGACACCCAATTAACAACACAACACACTCCACATACACCATATGCAAGGCCATGTGGACAAACCACAGTAACATGTCCACCATGTCCCACTGCATGAACTGTCGACCAACACTGACACACACAGCTGTGATGGGCTGCTAACCATAGGCAAAGTATCAGATAATGTATGCATAATTTAAGGAAGAGGAGAGAATAACTGTGGTGGGGGTGGGAGTGTGGGCAGCATGGAATGTGCAAGGTCTGACACAAACCTGTGTGCACAGACTATCCCTGGCTGTAAACACATAAATGGGTTCCTACATACCTGCCCGTACATCATAATAGGTGTAATGTCTTGACTCATGGCCCCTGCCTCTGGGTAACCTGTGTGAATCTGTACAGCTATGAGGTATTGCCATAGCAATATAAGGCTATACTGTCATGTTGATGGATGCACATGTATGGGATCTACTGCCAGCACTGTACCAAAGTGCTGAACCAGATACACAGACCCAGCAACAAGTGTCTGCAGCACCCCCTCCAGGATGGCATAACCTACCATGAATATGTAGTCTTCTGCCCACAATACCGCACACAACTGCAGTCACCCTTGTCCCCAAGACATCACTGTGAGCAGGAATGTCCACCTGACCATACATGAGGACAGAAAACATCACCATGTATAACAGTACACGTCTGAATATCTCTGCTAACAGCAGTACCATGTACCTGAAGCAGCACAGACACAATCACCTACAGTACACACTATCCCCTGCGCACTTTGCCCCCATATTGTCAAATGATCGATGGATACCCTGCAGAAACAGTTTGTTACCTGTAGGTGTACAACATAAAGGTCTGCACTAAAGTACAAACTACCTGGAATCGATCCACACATGCAATACAGAAGGGCATACTGGGCATGCTCACACACTTACACACATGAAGGCCATGTCTGCAAACAACAGTGGACCAGACATATCTGGCAGTTGCAGATGTTAGTGTAGACACTCCTCAGTATGCACCACTCATGCTTTGCACACACAGTGGATAGGAATACAAACATATATCCAAGGACAGCACACTATAATAAGCCAAAAGTAGACCTACATAGATGTGTGGAAGATAGTGACTGTGACAAGGAGCCATCCAGGCCTGTCCCACCCAGCACACAGCCAAATGACCACAACCACATGAGGTTCAGATGTCACTCACTGTAGATACTAGCCAATGATATCTGTCAGCAGTACCGACTATGTGGCGCAAATGCTAGCTATGCAACATGACTGTACAAGGAAATAGTCATCTAGCAGCTGTATACACGTACCTGTGGAATATGGCCCTGCGTGTGCCCGCATGTGGTGTGTTAACCCCTAGATGAATGGGTTATGGCCCATGCACACAGACACTGGCCTCCCCATAGCCTTACTATGACAAGCCTGCTGAGGTCATCCACTGTGAAATACACCTTTGGTAAGGTTGCACCCCAGTGTTCTCCATGGTGCATCCTATAACTGCGAACTGTAGGAGTTCTAATCCCAGACTTGGCAACTGTGTTTTTGTGTGCATGTGTGTGTGTGTGTGTGTGTGTGTGTGTGTGTGTGTCTGTCTGTCTGTGTGTGTGCAGAGAGCAATGCTTTTTAGGCTTGTCACACTCCTTACAATTTAAATGCCCTACTTTGGCAAGACTGCTGATGTCATCCACTTTGAAATACACCTTTGGGAAGGTTGTAGCCCAGTAATCTTATGGTGTGTCCTATAACTGCGTACTGCTGTAGTTTGATAAAATAGGTAGGAGTTCTAATCCCAGACTTGGCAACTGTGTGTGTGTCTGTCTCTGTCTTTGTGGAGTTGTGGATGTTTTGTGTGTGTTTCTATGTCTGTGTAGGGAGCAATGCATTTTAGGCTAGTCACAAACACTATACTTCTAATGCCCTACTTTGGCAATCCTGCTGATGTCATTCACTGTGAAAAACTCCTTTGGAGAAGGAGTACTCCAGTTATCCTCATGGTGCATCCTATAACTGCTTCATACTGTAGTGTGATATAGAACTCTGGTAGGGGTTCAATCCTCACACATGGCCATTGTGGGATGTTTTGTGTGTTTCTATGTGTGTGTAGGGAGCAATGCATTTTAAGCTAGTCATTCTCACTACACTTCAGATGCCCTACTTTGGCAATCCTGCTGATGTCATTCACTGTGAAATACATCTTTGAGGAAGAAGTACTCCACTTATCCCCATGGTGTGTCCTATAACTGCTTCATGCTGTAGTGTGATATAGAACTCTGGTAGGGGTTCTATCCCCACACATGGCAGTTGTGGATGTTTTGTGTGTATTTCTTTGTCTAAGTGGGGAGCAATGCATTTTAGGATAGTCGCACGCACTACATTTCTAATGCCCTCCTTTGGCAATCCAGCTGATGTCATTCACTGTGAAATACACCTTTGGGGAAGGAGTACTCCAGTTATCCTCATGTTGCATCCTATAACTGCTTCATGCTGTAGTGTGATATAGAACTCTGGTAGGAGTTCTATCCCCACACATGGCAGTTGTGGATGTTTTGTGTGTGTTTCTGTCTGTGTAGGGAGCAATGCATTTCAGGCTAGTCACACTCAATACACTTCAAATGCCCTACTTTGGCAATCCTGCTGATGTCATTCACTGTGAAATACACCTTGGGGGAAGGCGTACTCCAGTAATATCTGTGGCACATCCTATAACTGCATAGTGCTGTAGTGTAATAAACTAGTTAGGTAGGAGTTCTAATCTCAGACATGACAGATGTGTGTGTGTGTGTGTGTAATTCATAATTCGTATCCTTTGTAGAGGTGGTTGTGAGTTTGTAATCCTGGAGTCAATGGGGAGCGGGTTTTGCAAATTTCTTATATGGCGGCACTAGTATATATCACAATGTCCATCGTACAGAGATAAAGATGTGACATAGCCGAGAGGCTGGGGTGCATATCCATACCCCTAAATTTGATATCAAGGCCAGGCGAACAATGTGAGTGACCCTAGTATTACTCAAATAACACTCTCAACCCATGTCTCATACACACACACACACACACACACTTGCCTAGGCAACAGCCGCTTTGTTGGTAGGACTCTGCTTGCCCACTGATAGTAACCATGGTGTGATTGCAGTGGGCTACAGTGGGCATGGCACCCCGACCATCAGTCCAATAGGCACATACATGCCAACAGTGCACCTTCCCCATGCTCCTCACTGGACACCTGCAACACCCGTGGTGCCTTCAAATGTGACCCACAAAGGACATACCATGCCTGAAAACATGCCCTGTATGGACAGATGCCGCTGACATCAGGGAATACTGGTATCATGCTATCAATGTTGGTGCTGGGTCAACCTACTGTCCATTAACAGTTCCCACCACACGAGGCCAGGACTGGCACATCTGATGATAATCTGTGTACACAACATGGGCCAGACACCCCAGGTACAGTTGCACATGTCACTGTACATGCATGTGGGAGGTGTGCACATCCCAGACACCATCCATGTCATGGACTAAGAAACACATACATGGCAAACAATGCACAGCATTGGTCACATGCAATAGTCACCCAGGTGACTGGATGGTGAATAAAATACCCACCTGTGTGGTCATATCCAGACACTACACCCCTGAGACACAATGAAGACCATTGTCATGTGGCCTGACACCAAGGCATATCCATCACCTAGCCTTGTATAGCCATCTGGCACAGTTGACCACAACACACCCATGTAGCAATGCACCCATGTGTGTCAATACTGGCACACTGTCTGTGTGTGTGTTGTATGATCCGTATAACCACATTCTCACTCACTACAACCCCCACTGGCATACTGAAGCATGCTGTCTGATGTCAGACACCTCCATATACGCTTTGCCCATATAACCTCCATATTACCCCTGTGGTACATGTGATACCTGCACTGTAATGTATTATGGCAATCTCACCAGTGATGATTTGTATTCCTGGCCCTGCCAAGTGTGTCAGTGTATGTGCATCCCTGTGAGAGTGTGGCTGTGTTGATGCAGGCACTTGTTCATGCGGACAGACACGTGTACTACACCTACCATATAGCTACCATATCCCTGTTGCAAATGGCACTCACCATCACATATACATTTTGAGGGCTCCTCAACATGTAACCTGTGGGGCGCATCCAGTAACTGCATAGACATGTGATAGCACTACATAGTCATCAGGGGTTTGATACCCTGTACTGGTAGGTGTGTGACACAAACATGCTTATGTTTTACTCTCCCACCCCTCCCTGACTATTCTTTCCCTCTGTCTGCCTCTCTCACTCCCTCTCTGGTGGATGTGGAGACTTACACCTGCTGTGCTTAGGCAGCAGTGTGTGTATTTTAAGTGCTGCTCATGATCAGCTGATGGCCTCTGCATGAATTGCAGCCCTCCTCTAGCTGATTGCATGTGAAACAGCTGTGGTAACATTCCCATAGCCAATTGCATGGAAACACACTCCAATATCTAGGAACATCATGTTGATGTTGGGCATTTACATTCACTGTGAGCAGGAACTAGATCCATTGTTTGGCAAACAGCATCTCAGATGGATTTGGGATCTACATCTAACAACATACACTGTGGAAGCAGTACAACACACAGGAGGGTGATGTGCTTGACCTGACTACAGAATGTAAGTGCTGCTATACTACATTTGGAGTAATGTTGCTGTAACAGGGTGTGTGTAGATATGGCTGTCCTACACTTTTTAATAGCTGCCATGTCAGTGCTATGTTTATGAGGAAACCCCCATCTGTAGGGTCTTCTGCAGACTGGGCGGTATGTGGTGCCTTTTGTTTCATGTGTTACCCACAGAGCACCTGTCTGTGAACTGCAAAAGGTAGTGTGAGGATTGCAGTCTGTAGATGGTGACAGCCATGAGAGTTACTGAATTCATATTCCTCATAGAACATATGTTGCAACAAACCTTGTTACAACAGTAAATGTATGAGGGTATCACAGCAACATGTCAATATTGGCCCTGTGTATGTGCCTCCAGCCACAACTCTGTCAACCTTTGTATATATGTCATGCAGTAAGAAGTGCATTTGTACTGTACACCATAATTAGTGTCATCATATCTGATAACAAGCAAGTGAGATATCAGACTGCTACACATGTTATGTGTAGTAGGGGTCACAGTTTATGACATAACTGGGACATTCTGTGGTTGTGTGCACAGTACTGAGGTCTGTGTACTCAAGGTGATTGTTGACACTGTGTGTATTCTTCATATGTACTTTGGCCTGTGTACAGACTGTGGAAGATGTCATTGTTCGTGGTCCTGTTCTATCTGATGTTACATGCTGCTCCACTGTATGTTACCCTATCGGCTTACACTTTTGTAGGGCCATGCACACTTGACCCATACCACAGGCAGGCTTCAGACAACACTGTGGAGAGGCCCAGTATATGTAGGGTTAGTGTGTGACTGATACATATGAGGATGGTGTTGCACAGATAGTCCATATACTGTAATATTACTTTAGCTTACCATATGTTGCTGTGGCTGTGTTCACTTTGGTTGCGGTTATGCACTTTCACACAGGTGTATCATACTCTGTGCTGCGACATGCCTGTAGAGCCTGCTATACATGTTGGTACATGTGCATTCCTCTATAGGAAGTGTAGGCCAGTGTTGAGCCAGTCTGCCTGTAGCCTGCACTGTCCGCTTTTACATGCCCTGCAGCATAGTGTACTTACCCAGTCAGCTCTCATATCCAGATACTTGCCAGATGTACTGCTGCTGGGCCAAAATAACAGTCATGTATATCAGACAGAGCAGTGGGATGCTGTACAGATGTATGTCAATATCTAGTGGCTAGTATGTGGCCATGGCACTTCTGTACCAGCGGTAATCATATGTCAGGACAGACAAGGGTGTGTGAATGCATAACCTATGGGGGCAAATGTGTACCAGTAGTTGCATGTTATACCCATCTACATGGCTGTTAACATCCACATTGTCAGGCTTGGTCCACATGTCTTGCACTAAGGGGTTCTGTGTATACCTCTGGACTGTCCAGATTGTGTCAGACTGTCCACATATAATGGCCAATATCTTTGCTGTAGTCCACAGTAGCATTACATGCTAGCAGCGGTACTGTCCTATGATGTCCTTTGGATGTCTGTCAGTAGCCAGTGGTGCACATAATAAAATCAGATGTGACCACCCACATACACACACACCATGTCTATGCTGTCTTAAGGTATCTGGATGTACATGATCATACAATCCACCTTGGGTAAATGCAGGCCTATTGCCTCCTGCCATACAGACTGTTCTGTCTGTCAGTGTGCTTGTGATGGTGCCAGTTATGCCTTGTTATATAACAGTTACATCCCATTGTGTCAACTGAGTTCTTTACCCCTAGGGACTGTGTACAGGGTGTAGATAGAGGCTGCTGAACTATACATCTTCATTACTTACTGTTGATTATTTGGTATCCTGTGGCCCAGTCTGTCTTTACTATTGTACTGCTAGAAGGCCTCTGCCTGGACAGCAACATTTGTAAACCTTTCCGGACTACTGTATTAGTATAACTGTTTCACAGTTCCATTACTCTGTTTATATGGATGTCAATGTCTAAACAGCTATGTGACATGGCATATACAGCTTTAGTAGTACACAAATAAAGCTTCCCCATTTATGCAAACCTGTGTGTGGTGTTATATCCTTTGACCTCTCTGTGGGCATATGTTGCAGGCGATTGTTATTTGTATGGGTGGCTCATATAGTGTCCAGATGTTAAGGTGGTAACTGTAGGCATAGTGGCTGTTCCATATTGTGTGCACCTTCTACATATGTATCTTACTATACATATCTCTGCGTGTGTATGTGTAGTTACATATATATCTATATATATGTATACATAGATATGTATAGCTGTATCTACTTATATGTGTCTGTATATATGTATCCTAGGGATGTTGATAGCTTCCACATTGTTCATTCTCTATGGGAGCCAGACTGTACTGCATGATATGTTACTGATACCAGCCTGGCATCGTACAGGTGGGATGGAGTACTGTAAACATCTTTTGCCCATGTCGTGTCAGGACCTTGTTATGGGATCTGCAACAGTTGGTAGTGTATTTCAGGGCAGACGTATTTGGCTGTGGGGAGGGTATACCTATTTGTACAAGACGTATGTTGATTGGGACCTCTCGACCCCATTAACGGTGCTTGTGGACATGTATGTTTTTGTTATGTTCCCATTGATATCTACAGATGTATGTCCGTATATACCTTTATATATATATATATATATATATATATATATATATATATATATATATATATATATATATATATTACTTGCTGTATATATATATATATATATATATATATATATATATATATATATATATATATATATATATATATATATATATATATATATATATATATATATATATATATATATATATATATATATATATATATATATATATATATATATATATAGATATATATATATATATATAGATATATAGATATATAGATTTACTATTGTTTTTTAGAACAGAAAAACATTTTCCGTTCAAATAAATGAATGGTAATACCGAAAGTACAAATAACTACCGTTCACAATGTCGAACCAAATGCTTGACGCATTTGACTCAACATTGTTGTCGAAACCATCACATGATGGCTGTAGAGGAGCTGATATAAATCAAACTCCCTTACAGCTATCACGTTTTTGCAGGAGGGCGCCCACCCACACCCCCCCTACTTATATATTCTAACTCCGTGATCACACTACAGTGGGGATGTGGATGAATTTCCACTCCCCACTGTACCGCAATCTCCATGCAGATAGTTGATTTCTACTTATGCAAATGCAGTTTTGCATTCGCATAAGTGGAGTCGACTATTTGTTGCAAAACTGCTTGCGTGTTCGACATTCTGTTTTTCGGCACATTTCAGCCAATAGAATATCGTTTACAAACAATAGTAAACTATATATATATATATATATATATATATATATATATATATATATATATATATATATCTATAGACATATATATATATATATATATATATATATATATATATATATATATATATATTCGAAAAAGGGCAGTAGATCGCTCAGTTACACGAAAGAGCACTTATTCAAAAGTGCAGCTTGGCGAACACTGCTTCTGCAAACGTATCGCACCACAGTGGAGGAAAGTAGGAAAACGTTCCATGTCCTCCATTGTGGTGTGGTAGTCATGGACCTTAGGGTTAGGTGCACAGGTCATGGTAATGGGATAGCTAGTAGGGCTATCCCCTTACCATGACCCATGCCCTTAACCCTAAGGTCTGTGACAACTGCACCTCAGTGGAGGGCAGGCTATGTCCTCCACTGTGATGCGGTGAAACTGACCTAGGATAGGGGGTAATGGTAAGGGGATAGCCCTACTAGCTATCCCCTTACCATGACCCATGCCCTAACCCTAAGGTCCATGACTACTGCACTAAACTGCATCACGTAGCCCGTTCGCTGAAGCGGGTTTTGCGAAAGTGCACTTTCGCTTAACCCTGGGTCTACTGTGTAATTTTGAAGAAGTGTATTTTTGAAGTTATACAGTAGACCCATATATAGATATAGATATATATATATATATATATATATATAGATATATCTACATACATAGATATGTTTTATCTGTTTAGATATATATATATATATATATATATATATATATATATATATATATATATATATATATATATATATTTATTTTTATTTTATTTATTTTACATTTGTTAACCGGGCTAGTCTGGCTGGATACATGTCCATTTTCAGCAGAGGCCCGAGGAGAAAAGCTCCACTATCAGAATAAGACAATACAGTTTACGAAAACATTACTAAATTAACACTAACATAATGTAATGAGGCAAAATACAAATGAATATACAGTTATCCTGGACTAGTCTGAGTAGATGACAAACAAAGTTTAGTTAAGGGGCTAAGGAGATAAGCTCCAGTATCTAAAATACAAAGTAAAGTTAAAAAAATATCATTAGTCAAGTTGAAAAGTATCATTCGTCAGTAGTCATGATAACAAATTAGGTATTAGGAAAAAGCAAGAAATCTGTTAATATAAAGTGTTAAAAGAGCAGGTTGGAATTTTAACAGGTAATTATGTAGTTAAAGATAAGGAAAAGGCAGAAAATAAGGTAGACAGAAAGTGGGAAAAGTATATTATCTGTTTGGTACTAGTATTATGGACTTAGTAATAGTTGGGAGTGTACAGTTGGAAAAGGAGAGGTGGGAAACAGGATAGTGATGAAATGCAAAGGTAGCAGGATTATTGGAGGTCAGCTAAAGGTAGCAAGAGACAGAAAAAGATGGTTAGAAGGGAGGCAGACAGAAATTTGAGAGAAAAAAAGAGTGATGGTCCAATAAAGGGGCTGATGAAGTCAGTCTAAGTTAGAACGAGCGAAACATTACACAGTAGCAGACTGAGAGAGTAATAAAATGCTGAGCTCAGTCGATTGGAGCAGGGACATAGCCAGTGAATTAGTAGGTGATTTTTCATCTGTTTTTGAAAAGGTGACATGAGCTTAGGGAGGTCAGTTCTGTGGGAAGTTTATTCCAGTAAGAACCGATAGTGTTTGCAAATAAGGAATCACCTGATTTGTTATGAGATTTCAAAGTAGTAACTAGTAGCTTGTTGGCTGATCTAAGTGTCGAGAGATTTTTATAAGGTGTGATGAGTTTATTTAGTATGGGTATATTGGAGGGTAATGTAGAATTTTAAAAGTGATGATCAGTTGTTGTAGGAGTATTAGGTTTGGGAGTTCAAGCCAGTTTAGTTTCTTTAAGTTAAGACAGTGGTGAGTTTGGAATGGAGAGCCAGTGGCAAATCTGGCTATACTGTGGTAGGCAGTATTCAGTTTCTGAAGATTAGCTTTAGATATGTTGATAAAGGAAGGAGAGGCGTACATTAATGTAGAAATAAGGTGAGTTTGGGCGAGGCCACTCGAAGTAGCAGTAAGATAGGGCTTTAGTCTGTATAGGGCACCAATCTTTTTATTGACTGTCTTGATAGTTAAATCAATGTGATAGTCAAAATTTAGCTGATTGTCTATGATATATATATATATATATATGCAAACACCCATACATCCACATGTTGGAATACATTCCCTGTACTGGTGAATGACTGAGCTGGTTTATATGTTTTTATAAACATCTGGATTATGTATATCTGACATTGCTTAGTGGTAAATCACTTTGGATATAATGTGCAGGGTCTTGGGTTTGATCCTTGCAGAGGCTGTTTATTTTGTTGCTGGGCAGAACAAGAGCAGTTGGAAACAGAGTGATTAAGGCACTTTTGAGCAGTTGTAAGCGGGTTTGTGCGGAGGTAAGCACTGCTAATTTCTGGTTACAGTTTCTTATACTCAGTTAGCTTCTAAATTGCTTAACCTGTGTAGGCATTGCTTACCCCCACACAAACAGGCTTAAACCCGCTTATTGCTGCTTAGAAGTGCTTACTCCCACGCTAATTTCTTTAAAAGAAAAGAAAAAGGACTGATAGGAAAGTGGTGAAAAAGGGGCACAAAGAGGGAAAGACAGTAGGGAAAATAGCTAGGGATGTGCAGGAAGGGTGTGGGGAAGGTCCATAGCTACCCATATCTTCTACAGCAACAGCTGTGCATATGCACTGAATTTGGAGGTAGATTTGGACACTCAATCCCCTGGAAGAGGGGTGAGGACAACAGTAATAAGTTGTGATGCGAATTAGACCTGATTACATGTGTCCAGTGGACAGCTTTGTATGGGGCGAGATTTTTTTTTTTTGTTTTTCAGGTGAGAGTGAGATGTTGGGGAGGGATAGTAGGTATATTTGGGGAGGTAGGTAGGATAGGTTAACAGACAAGACAAACAAGATGCATTCAGGGGCAGTATGTGACATGTGTGGGGGGGTAAACACTTTGATGGGGAGGAGTGTTGAGAAGTTGGAAGCCCATGAGCCCCCTAGTGGAAACAGTATGTCCGAGGTCCCCACCCATGGGCAGTCACCACTGCACCTTCACAGCCCTGAAGGTGGCTATGCTGGGGGCTGAGTCGCAGAAACAGCCTGACCCTTTAGTCATGGTACATGACCCTCGAGCTGGCGTAGCAGATGACCAAGCTGCTGGTTGAGTTCGCTACGCACCACGACCCAGACCTGGCGACAGGTGACAGGCTCCTGTCTGCGCCCACTCCCGGGGGGGGTTGAGCCCCATCCTCTGAAGCGGTTTCACCTGAAGGTGGTGCAGGACCAATGGATAGGGAGGTCCCGGGTTGGGCCCCACACATGCTGGTGCCCAGTGCCATGGCCAGCTAAGGTGGGACTGGTGGGTCTGCTGGGACCAGCCTTCCCAAACGTGCTATAGTGTTTAGGGTTTATCATCATATGTAGGTTAGTGATAGTCAACACATTCCAGGGTTATGTATAACAGCATGCATAGATATTCCCATTAACCCAGATACCAGATACGGAACAGTTGCATAGCAAACAGAATACATGCATATATGAGACCACAGTTGTATTAAGAACAACATGCAGGTACATTGATGGCACCATGCCAGCAATGTTGGAAAATTCAATATAGGACATGCATGGGAACAATTAAAATATGTATCAAACAATAGGGCATTATCAGAACATTGGAGTCATTATATACTGGTTGGGGTGGGTATGTTGTTTATTGTTTATTGTTGGAGATATGGTGGGGGAGAGGAAGATGTCAATTAACAACTAGCATATTCCTGTAGTCCACATTACTTTCCTAGTCAGTGCTGTTATCTGTACCTTACATGTCTTACTACACTACTCTATAGCCTTAGTTTGGGCAGTGATATGGCTGTCGTCATTGTTATACATGAACTGGTTTTACCTGCAGTATACACCTCTTACCTGGTATACCTGTGGAGGGAATGTATGTTAACAGTAACTAACTGTTTCTACACATACTCCCAGATTCCAGGTTGATGTTGTGCACATAGCTGTCCAACTCTTTCTGCACAGACTCTGGCCATATGTTGACCACATGCAGGTGTACCGGGACATATCTAGAATATTGTCCTCTTCAACCTTTCGTGACTTGACATACACATATACATGCTTTCCTACACAATTATATTATGTAGTACACTGTGGGTGACAGTGATCAGTGATACTTTATTATTCAGAGAAACTGCAACATTCACAGTCCCCTACAATACCAGAGTAAACAGTACCAGTACAGGGTATAATGTTTTTTTATTTCTCTGCACAGTGTTCATATCCAATGTACCTGGGGAGCAATGTTTGTTAGCACTACCTGAATGTTGCCACACAAAGTTCCAGATTACACATTAGTATTGTGCACATACATCTCACTCTGGTCACAGCTTGACAACATGGGGGTGTAGATAGGACATACTTGGCTTATTACTCTCCTAACAGTTTCAGGAGTTGCTACAGTAACAGGTTTGTTCACATAGATGTTAGACAATCACTTGTATTCCCTGTTTGCTGGCTAAACATCTGGGATCATCCCACAGACTTACCAGAGGGACAGGGGGACATGCAGCAGATATGGGCCCATGTACTGGACATTCTGGTCTCATCTGTACAGTTGTGGGGTATGATTCTGTATGCAGCCTACTTCCACTCCCAGGATTCTGACTATGGCTGTGTCTGCTACAAATTAGACACTGTCGATCAGAGTTGTGTGTGCTATATAGATATTGCTGTATATCTCCTATTTGCTTTCTGTCTTATAATTATCCTGTGCTTTTGCATTCTGACCTTGTATTACAAATTCTTATACAGATTTCCTAGACAGTTATTTTTTGTAGGACAGTGTGAGTGACAGTAATGAGTAATACCTCATTATTCAGAGCAACTGCATCACTCACAATGCCATACAATACCAATGTAAACAGTACTAGTACAGGGTATCATTCTTGTATTTCTGGGCACAGTGTTGGTATCTGACAGACCTGTGGGAGAAATGTTTGTTAGCACTACCTGATTGTTGCCACACACAGTACCAGATTCCACATTACTGTTATGCACATACATCTCACTCTGTTACTGTACACACTCTGGCCACTGCTTGACAATATGGGGGTGTAAATGGGACATATGTGGCTTCTTAGTCTCACAAGGTTTTGGGGAGTTGCTAGTGTGCCAGCTTTATTCTCATAGATGTGTGTCAATCAGTTGTATTTCCTGTTTGCTGCCTATAAGTCTGGGATCATCCCACTGATTTCCCAGGGGGACAGGTTGACAGGCAACAAATATGGGCCACTTTACTGGACATTCTGGACATAGCTGTACAGTTGTGGTATATGATTCTATATGCAGACTACTACCACTAGCAGTACTCGAACCATGGCTGCATGTGCTAAAACAACAGTTCACATCTCAGTTGCCTGTGCTATTCGGGTTTTGTTGTCTGCATTTTCCCTGTTTTCTGCCTGTGTGTCTCTCAGTTGTACTAAATGGCATTTGGGGATTACACCAGTCATATACAGGCATTCCTACACATTCTATTTATGGTGCATGATGTAGGTAATGCTTAATACAACAGTACTATTACATGATTGCAAATCTACATTACCATATGATACCAGAGTATACACATGCAGTCCAGCAGTTAGAACTTTATTGTCAGGCTATTACGCTTTTATTTACATACAAACTATATGAGACTATTCCTGCCATATTCTCTGGTGTATGCAGTACTTGCCTTAAACAATACAGGTGTTATACAGGCAATTAATTTACTAATACTTTTATATTTATTTCCTATGACAGTAAATGCAAAAGTATTACTGACCTGCCTCATGTCGCATCCTCTCCAGGTGACTTTCATGGGCCTCCTGGTTCGCAGCCCGCTCACTTGCAGCTGTGGAGGACATAAGAGGAATATTTAGCCATACCTATCCATGATATACATGAGTTGGCAATTAATACACACATAGTGGGGTGATACTTACACACAGTTGGTACAGCCCCTGCCGTTTTAGCCTCTTGGATCCACTGGTCCAAGAGGTCCCCCTTACACTGTTTCAGGTCAGCATTGTGATGTCTGACCTGCTCACCAGTTTAGGGTATGGCAGTGGCACTGGTGAGGTCACAGGTGAGATGATCCCAGGCTTCTGCCTTATATTGGGAACCCTGGTAATGGCCCTGCAGCAGTCTCTGGTCATGGTCTTTGACAAGGAGTCCTGCCATGACTCTGGACTCCTGGATGCACCAGCGCTGCACCCAAAAGCACACACCCTCTCCCCTTCCTGACATAGTGCCTGCAAGGGAAGCTACAACCAGTTATGAGATGTATTCCCACCTCTTGGATTTAAGTAGGCCCGATTTCCCACTAAAGGCTAAACTATGGGCAAACCTGCTTACCTAAGGGTGGCATTGTTTAAAGGGACATAACACTGGGCACATTGAGTTAGCTGGCCCACACATTGCTTACACCTCCTAAGCTGGCCTGTGCAATGCTTAGCATTGCTTACATTTGACTTTGCATTATATTTCCTTTTTGGCATTGATTTGTTATTCATTGCATCTTATATGTATGCCTGGTATGCATGATTCATTTGTACGTCCTTGCGTTTTATTAGGGACTTCAACACTCTTTTACAATTACACCTGACTTCTGGGCTTACTGCTGTACTCCATTTCACATATTTATGTTATGTAGTGGGTTATGGAGCATATGTCTGTATACGGATTCCTTTCACAGGTTCAGTTTGAATTTACTATAGTGAAGACTTGTTTGCTGATACCTCATTCTCCTGTACTGCTGTGATGGCTTGGTGGTTAACTACTGTGACTATAGTGGATAGGGTCCTGGGTCCAAGACCTGCAAGGCTGTTTATTTTGTTGATGGGCAGGAGAAGGGCCATTGGATACAGAGTGATTAAGGCACTTTTGAGCATTTGTAAGTGGGTTTGTGTGGGTTCGAGCGAGGGTAAGCAATGCTAACCTCTGGTTACACATGCTTACAGAGAGTTAGCTTCAGAATTGTGTAACCTGTGTACTCATTGCTTATCCCCATGCAAATGGGCTTAAACTTGCTTACTATTGCTTAAATATGCTTACTACTGCTTATTGGTGCTTAAACCTGCTTACTAGTGCTTTATTCATTATGACACTGACACCTCACATGTGCATTTCCTGCAGTACTCCAGTTCATAAATATATGTTATTTAGTGGGTTATGCAACAAAAATATTGGTCATAACGTGTTTTGCCATGGAAAATGGTATGTGCTGCAGTGGGACACGAACCGGGAATGTCTGCTCTGTCCACAACACTATTGCTATGCTGCTTCATTTGCATATATCATCCTTGTTATCCTCTTCAGCCATTTAAGATGCATTAACTGTAGCTAAGTGATGGGCACACCTGCTCATCTACAGTTAGCTTTAATCGGATTTTTAAAAAAAAAAAAAAGGTTTGCTCATTTTATTTGTATTTACTTGCTGTTGTACACCAGGGGGAATGTTGGTTGGGATATGCGGACACCTATGAGCGGTCATGCTCATTTCTTAGCCCTTTCTGCTGTTCTTCATTGCGTGGACATGTATATTCTGAGAGGTCTGCTCTCAGACACACCCTCTGCACTCTTAGATGCTTCATGTATGATTAGGAGCTCAGGCAGCGCACCTCCTTAATATGCATGGCGCGCTGCCATCCTGCTCCTAAACGTCCGCCTCCCTGCAGGACTAAGCTAGTCCTGCACAGAAGAATAGTAAATCCGAGGATTATATACCATCTGAAGTTCCCTAACACAATGTAGAAAATAATTTTTTAATGAATGGTGTTAATTTATGCTGTACTTCTAATCAGGAGTTTGTAATAATTGGATATTTCAATTTCTGTATGTCTAGTTAATCATTAAATATTAAAAATCAGAAAAAAAATCAGAAAATGGTAGTTAAAGTAGCAAACTTGAAAAATGTCCTAAATAAAAAAAAATAAAAACTTATTTTGAAATATAATTAATATTATACAGAATTATTAACTCTAGTAGGTATTCAGAAGTAATCAGAGCAGGGTAGACAGTTTGTTTTCAGTCAAAAATCCTTTATTAAACACACAGACAAGCTATCCAAACCAAACAAAATATAAGGAGAATGATAGTTTCATCCCAAACTTTCTGACTATATACCTGTTATCAGGTATGGGAGTGGTTTATTTTCTTGTAAAACAAAGTATTTTGGTGTACATGTTAACAAATTCAAATCCCTTCCCCCATTCTTATCAGTGTGATATTTGAGCTGGTGCTATCCTACTTAAACCTTATGCACTTTACATAAAATTAATATTGATGTGGTGCTTCTTATTGTTAAACAAAGTCTGTAAATTTATCAAAGACATAATGCAACTATACACATATATATATATATATATATATATATATATATATATATATATATATATATGTGTTCCGTTCAGAATTTCAAAGCTCAAAACTTAAAATTTCATATGATTGAAGATAATATGTTCGAAGTTTCAAAACTTCGAAATCCTGAACTGAGCTCGGCATAGAGCGCGGACCAGGAGATTTCCCTTGTCCTCACTGTAGTGCGATCTCAGAGTTGGTATATTTAAGTTGCCGTGGGGATGGTGCAGGGGGGCTTGCCCCCCCACATACACATGTTTTATTGTGTTGGGTGGTGTTTTGGGGGAGGGTTAATAATTTCGAGATTCCAAGATCTCGAGATTCTGAACTCGATATTCTGAAACTTGAGATTTTGAAATTTTATAGTGAACCTATATATAGGGCAGTACCATCTTGAACGTATATTTGTTTTGTTTGGATCAACTGTCTGTGCTTAATATATTTCAAAATGTTTTTTTTTGATTTAGGACGTTTTGAAGTTTGCTACTTCTGCTACCATTTTTTTCATTTTAGTGATTATCTAGACATACAGGAATTGAGAAACTTGCACACAGAGAAGTTTCTTACATTGTTTTGTTTTGGACCCACCATACTTGTATAGTGGGGTGTTTGAAACTTAGGGGATACCAGAGAGATTACTTGTTTCTAATAATTGCATATTATTACAAGATGTCATTATGTTACATTTGTTTGATTTTTAATTTTGCTTTGCATTTTAAAATCATTTATTAGTTTCCATTACAGCAAGAGATGACGTGAACTGTCAGGGCTCAAAACAATAGTTATTATATTGCTTAAAATCTTGTCCAGTATTATTATGCCCATCCCAAGTATCATCAAGAAATGATGACAGGAACAAGATATAGTTCAGCAATATAACAATATACCATCCAGGCTTTCTTTTATGTCTATATTATTTCTGCCTGTCCACCTTTTCATACTTGTTTGCTTTGTACCTTTTGCAATGTAGTTTTGTTGCTCTAAAACATTTTGCTTTATTTGTTCTTGGTTCCCTGTAATAAATACAACTGTCTATATTATTTGCACTGTTTGTTTCTTCATATTTGCTGTATTATATTTATGATGTACATTTATAATTTAGAGATGACTTCTTGGGTCTGTCCTGAAAAGTGAAAGAACCTTTCTCCTCCTTGATCATCCAGTTATCACTATGTTTTTAAATAAAAACTAAATTAACTAACTGCTCCATAGTCCAGGTCTGTGATGTAGGGGGATAAAGCCATAATTGTAACTCAGCTGACCAAAGTTTGATTAGCAGCTCAGATGCTGGTAGAACCAGATAAGTGAGGTTAGCAGTGAGTGTCAAGCACTGGCTTGCCTACAGTGGGGGAGGGACTGATGGTCCAGAGGCTCTTTCATCAATGCAAGCAGAGATTTGCAAGTGATACTGTAACCAGAGATGTGGACTTGGCTTACCAAGCTGGTGACAACAGCCCTCATTATCATCTGCATGGAAGCATTTGCATGTGTGGGAGAGCATGGCAGGTCCTTGTGTTACCACAGGTGCCCACATCAGCCACTAAACAGGTACAGTTATGTCTTAAACTAGAAAAGCCTCTGATGGCTGCCTGAGTAACAACCTTGGTTATCAGCTGACCATGGAAAGCTGAAAGTCCATAGGCATAAACAAATAAATATGTTAATAAAGTACTCCACAGAATTATATGGATATCAGCCATAGTTGATGCTATTGACTGACATGGTGATACCTGCACCAAGTATCCATGTTATAGTGTCATTTATGAACATAAACAGCTACTGTTACATCACTTATCAACTTGTGTGCAGCAACACAATTATTGATTGCAATGTTTGTGCCACTCACTAGGGGGTTAGGGATGCCTCAGCTTTATACAGTATTTGGCTTCATTTGAGAGGGAGAGGCTAGTGTATTATAACATCCTATGGGTACAGGATGTGAAGAACAATGAACTACACGGTCAAAGCTGAATGTAACAGAAGATGGTGACAGCAAGGGACAATATGTAGAGTAGGGGAAAAGGAAAAATGGGCCATAACATTGGGGATAGCAGCAGGAGGAATAGGACATATCACTTCATCTGTGCATAATCTGTAAACTACTATTTATTCCAATTTTAAAATGTTAAATTGCATCTGCTCCACTGCTCAGGTATGACATTATATCATCCTGATTTTTACTCTCTCATTGCTTCTAGTGTAGCCAGTGTTGTTAATATCAAAGAGCATTAGCAGATGCAGGCGGCTAAGTATGTGGCAGTGAATTTAAAAGTGGTACCAATACATATGAAAACTGCATAAAACACAAATACTCCTCAACAGATAGCTGCAGGCTACCAGTGAACAATGAATTTTCCAAGAAAATGCTGAATACTTGTAGAAAATTTTGTTTAATAAAACCATCCACAATATAAATCACTGGAGTTCTCCAAATTGTGTTTGAATAGGTTTAGGATAGAGCTGTGTTTCGCATAAATGGGGAGTTTATTCCAGAAACGGGGTAATCTCTGAGATGCATAACTATAATCAACATGTTTTATGTATGTCGCAGATGAGGTTTAGACCCTTAGATCAGGTAATTCTAGTGCTGTTTGTTTTGCGAATGTGCAGCAGATACATCAGGGCTGGATCAAAGTATCCGTTGGTAGTCTGTAGGAGATTGAGTATAGGGATAGGGCTTTGAGGTGTTCCACATAGGACATATTATTTACACCCTATATTCTTTTAGTGAGAAACCTATGTGGCTGCTAAGTTGTTGCAAATGCCCTGTCAGATACATGCTGAAGGGTGCACTGAAATAGAGAGGGACTATGATCTTCTCAGATCTGGATGCCATACTTTACTTATAGGTTGTGCCACATAGATGGATTTTTTGCCATGAACACATGGTTACCAAACTTAAGGTTACTGTCAACCTGAGTTCTCAAGTCCCTTACCACTGGGTCTACTCTTAGGGGGGTGTTATCAATGTTGTAATTTGCAGGGATAGTTGTCTTCCCAAAGGGTATAATTATGCATTTTATTTGCACTGAGCTTTAGGCCATGGTTCTATCACCAGTTATTTGTCTGTGCCAGACCTTCTTGGAGGATATCTACATCTTTGGGGGGAATTCAATGATTGCATCCAGCTTGCAGTCATCAGGAAATATGGTCAGCTAAAGGCCTTTCTACATTTGTCTTGACTTCAAAGTATATTCCAAAGAGAAAAGGTCCCGGTTCTGAGCCCTGTGGGACACCACTGGTATTAAGCTTCTTGATGCAGGTGGATTGCCCCACCCTAACTTCATGTGCCCCATCTGTGAGCCATTTGGCTAGCCATCAGGTGCCATAGGGATTTATGCCTAAATCTGTGAGTTTGTCTATAATACCCTAGTGAAGTGTTCTGTTAAATGCCTTTGCCAGGTCAAGGTAGGCAGTATGTACCATTTTGCCCTCATCTATGACTCTAGTGACCTTCTCAAAGAAGACCACCAATTTAGTAGGCATGACCTGCCCTTGACTAAACCGAACCAGGATGGGTCCAGTGTTTGAATGTTTCATATGTCTTTGTTTACCAGGTCCATAATAATTATTTCCATGGATTTCCTTGTAAGACTAGTCAAATGAATTGGTCTGTAATTCTCTGGTTCTGTTGATGGTCCACCTTTGTGTAGAGGGTGAGAGTTTCAGTCCTTCATTCCCTAGGCATGAAGCCTGACTGGAGGCTGTAGTTGAATGGAGATTCTAGTGGGCCTGACAGGTCATGTTTCAAACTGTTTTGAAGGCATCCTGGGAAATTATCAGGACCAGTACATGCAGTGTTTTTAGCTTTGGAGAGTGCAATGAGGACTTGTTCTTTAGTGATAGTCAGGGAAGAAATAGTAGAGGGTATTTCCCGGGGGAAAACTTGAGATGATAGAAAGTGAAATTGGAGGTAAATTTATCCTCCAGCAAATTTGCTATATCTCCCAGTTCAGTATAGGAGGTTCCATTTACTATTAGTTCGGCACACTATTGCATGTTCCCTTTAAGGTTCCATACAAAACTGAAAATTCCTTATGGTTATCCTTAGCCTGGGAGGCTATTTTTGCCTCAAAGTTGGCTTTAGTTGACTTGCTTGGTCCCCTGAGTTGCTTGTTGAGACTGATGACAACTATTTGTCATTTGGGCATAGCTCTTCATATTTTTGGAGAGGATTTTCTTTCTTTTGTTGTACAACCTATTTATTCTGGAGTTCCTCCAAGGGGACTTGTTTTTCAAGTTTGTCCTAACTTTATTTTGGTTTGGAACTGCTGTTTCTATGCAGCTATTTACATGTTTGTACAGGGTTTCCATAATCACTTAATCATAGGCCACTGTGATCTCTGAATATGAGGGGCTTGGAATTTAACTATGCTTTGACTTAGTAGGAGGTAGTTTACCTTGGAAAAGTTCTTAAAGGTACTGAGGGTTTGCTGGGAGATAAGCCTTTATATTTATTTCAAGGGTTTCCACTTTGTGATCTGACCAGTGAGGACATTACACAAGGTGTGAGGTACAACATTATTTTGTTTATTTATTTATTTGTTTCCAGTTTGATGACCAGGGAGGTCCACTGGGCTCAAAGAGCCCATTTTCCATGGAGGCCTGGGGAGAAAAGCTCCAATAATACATAGTACAAGCTCCATAATATGAAGTACAATACATAGCAGAAGCAGAAACAAACTAAGCAAATTTTACATACAAAATAGCAAAAACTAAACAAAAGTTAAACAGCAGCTTGGAGAAGGATGTAAAGCATATTTACATGTTCAGTGGTTGAGAACAGTAGTACAAGGTTAAATTAATACAGAGGTTTAAATCATCTGAGAATGTATATTTGTGAGTACCAGATCCAGAATATTTGCACCCCTAGTAGATGTGCAGACTAATTTTCAGTGACAAAATCCAGGAATTTTTGAGCCATCATGTTAGTGGTTGTGTGTATATATATATATATCCCAGTTTATGGTGGGATATATGAAATCACACATAAATATGGTGTTGGGCTAAACTTGACTGACTCCAGTGCATTCAAGTATGTGATATGGTTATTCTGGGTCATAGACAGGGATCTATAGCTAGAAAGGATATAGTATAGGACTTTACTTAAAGTTAGTTGGTAGTTTGGTCTGTCCCTTGTAAAATTTGTGGCTTCTGGCAAACTGTCACTTAATAATGATGAGGCATATGAGTTTCGGATTTTGAATCCTTCCGAAAATGCTTGATAGTTTAAAATTTGTTATTCTGTCACCTTTCTAAGTATATAAGAGAAATATCTAAAAGATCTTCCTGATTTTATTCCTTGGTTTGGATTCTTGAGTTAAGAATTTGAGATGGCAGAAAGAGGAGAGTAACACTGTATGGTTTTGACATCAGCGAGCTGAGATACATTTCTGTGCCATTGTTTATAAATGTATTCATTCAGTTGATCTCAAGAAAACTTCTGAGATGCAAAGCCATGCACAAGTGTTTGTGAGTGGTGTGCTCGTGTGTGTGCACCTGTACATGCACTCATGAGTGTGTGTCAAAGATCAAAATATTAGCAATGTAGTGGGTAGAATGATGTAATGATAACTGGGATGGGGAGGAATGCTAAAGTTTGTCACTAAGAATTTGTAACTAGAGATGCTAAGGGAGAATACAAAAGTAATTGATTGTATGTGTGTGTGTGTGTGTGTGTGTGTGGGGTGGACTTTTTTCAACTTACTCTCAAGTTTTTAATGTTTGAAGAGCTGGGTTTTGGTAAAAACACAGTAAATTATAATTACTGTATAACGTTTTTGCATTATAAATAGTATAAAAGCAAAAGAGAGAATGGGGATATCAAATAACTTTTTATAAGTATAAAGTCGAAAATTTCATGAGCTTCTGTCCTAGTTGTTACTAAATATGTCATGTTTTACCCATCTATTCCACATTGTGTAGAGTAGCGTTCCACATTTTGAAGATGGAAGATTGACTACAGGTGTAGTTACTTTAACTTGGAATGCTCTACCAGGCCACATAACTTCTACTACCTCAACTAAAATATTCAAACACAACATTAAAAACAACTATACTAACAATTGGCTCTGCTCATGCTACTCCCTGGGTAAGCCACACTAATAATCTGCTAACTTCTCTGTCAAAACTAGCAGCTACCATCCTCTAAAGGAATAAACCTTTAAATCTCTATAAACTTCACTGTATTAGTTAACATTATCAACCTTTTTAAATCAACAACAATCGCTATGCTAGCTGTATCTTACTTACATGGACAACTGTAATTACTGTCTGAACAAAAAATATTGCCTTTACCTATTCCTTTGTGTCATGACTTTATACTTACTTGATATTTTCATAATATTGTTGTATAAATGAAACTGTTATGTGTAACATAGACCCTGCATTGTACTTCTTCCTTGAACTATTTTGGAAATTATACTTGGAGCTTTTTTGCTTTACCTGTTTTGTAAATGATACTTGGAGCTTTTCTCCCTGGGCATCCGCTGAAAATGGACCTGTGTCCAGTCGGACTATTATGGTAAACAAATGTAAAATAAAATAAAAATAAATAAATAATTATTTTGCTTACTTTTATTAAGGATGGCATAGTATTCATGATGCTGCAAGCCTGTTCTTTCTAGTATTGCCTGATTGCATGATGCTGACTGGAGTTAATTGTATTTTTTGGGTTGGGGGTGGGGGTGGGGCCTGGCTTGCCCACCTGGGGCCCTGAACTTTTGCAACTTGAGTTGCTTCTCCTGAGAGTCTCTAATGGTTGAAGAACTGCCTGTGTGGTAAAACAAGTATAAAGTAACATTTTAACCACATTCTGAGCTCCATCCCTAGTTGCTGGTAAATGTTCTGAGATTTGTTTCATCTTACAAGAAGGCAGTGTAGTGATGTCCTTCTAGTCACATGTTGCAGTATTCATCATGTATGGGTTTACTCCTCTTGCTACTCGAATGTCCAGCCAGTATACAAAACTTTTCAGTCACTGTATGGTGCATGGGATGTCTGATGTGGCTAGTAGAATGTGGGCCATAAAAGTGATGTCTGCATGCACCAGCCCATAGAATGTCTCATCTGCCAGTCAAATATCAGGTGTTTCTGCCTTCCCAGCCATCGGATCTCGAAGAAATCAGATAAGTGCCCCCTTGGGGAACCTTTTCAGTCATTTTCTTTATCTTAATGCTTGTTCATATAATCTAGAAAGGGAATGTGTAAGTGTGGCCGTCAGATACCCACAAGGATGCCCATGATTACTGTCTTTTTTGTTTAGGTCGATCACACAACTACAAGGCCTGCTCCATTTGCCAGCCTTTGTGCCCAAAACTTTGCGCAGCCATCTGCACGTGCTCAATGTTTATCTGGAAAATCAACGTTTAAAACAATTAGCCTTAGGTATGGAGGGTTCTGCCGATGTACCTGGCAAACTACCAAAAAAGAAAGCCAAGTCTGTCAGGCCTACCACTACCACTGCGCCTCTTGCGTCCAACTCTCAGCCTGTGGCCGACGTCGGCCTGGTTGAGGATTTGGGCTGCGCCTCCTCAGATACAGTGGGTATCTCCATGGAAGCCGCACAATCCCATGTGGAAAGCAAGTCCGTAGAGGCTTTTCTGACATTGGTTTCCTATGCTGGGGGGAACCAGCGATTTCGGTAGGTCTGTCAGATCCCTCCAGTTCCTTACAGTCACCCAATTCCAGGCCTTCTTTCCTTCAGACACCCGCTAGACCTCTCAAAAGGAAGAAAAAAAAGAAAACACATTTGACCTATTACTGAAAGCATGCCTGACTGGCAGGCTTTCAGCCAACGTTTGTTTAATGCTTTCATGGCCTTACCGCCTACCACTACAGGGACTTCAACCATCCCTCCTCATATGCTGAGCCCAGGGCCTCAATCATCAGACCCCCTCTCTGAGGGAAGAGGAGGAATTTTCTGATTCTTCATCTGAAGAATCACTCTCTTATACTTCTCAGCTTTCCTTTCCCTTGGGATACGGCTCCCCAGAGGAAGAATCTGATGATTCTGACTCCCCAGCTGAGGATTTGACCTTTGGGGAGACTATTATTAAGATGATGGGGCATTTTAAGTGTGAATCTTCTGAAATGACTGAAGTTCACAAAAAGGTATTATGATCTCATTCAGATGGATTCCCCAACTCCTACTGCTGTTCCTCCAATTCTGCCTGTCTTCCTGGATGCCTTCTCTTCAGCATCCTTGAATCCTGACTCACAACCCCCTGCTCCTTGCAGACCGGATAGATTTTTATAAAGTCCCTGAGACTGTTAAGTTTCTTATTGTGTCCTCCAGCAAACCCAGCCACCATTTCCATCTCCATGGATAAGGCCCCTCAACTATTACCTACCACCACCATTCTTCCTGCTAACAAAGACAGGAAAACCATGGAGCATCTGGGTAAGAAAATTTGCACCTCTGCTACTCTGACCTTCAGGGCTACTAACTACCAGGCACACGTGGCTAAATATACCTTATATCTTCTGGAGAAAGTATTTAAGGAATTGTCTGATTACCTAGATTTTGCTGCCAAAGCTTCACTGTCTTCTCTTCTTGCTCACATCTCCCAGGTTACCAGGCACTCCATAAAGTGCAGTTATGATGCTGATGAAGCCTCAGCCATGTCAGCAGCATCAGCATCTGCTTTGAGAAGGTATTCCTGGCTCCTCCTCTAGTCCCTACTAGATGATTTTAGAGTAAAGCTGGTTGATGCCCCTATGTGCCATACAGCTCTGTTTGGTACAAAGGTGGCTGATTTATTTAAGTCACTACAGCAAAAGGGAAAAGAGATGCATGATTTAAAACACCTGCTGGTATGTCCTAGTCCAAAATTCTAAAGGAATTATCCATCAAAAACACAATTTATTAGAAAGCACTCTCCTCCTGCTACTCCCACAAGGCCCAGAAAAACAACTAGGAAGCAACCCACTCCTGCCAGAGCTTCCCCCTCCTCTAGCCAGAGGCAGCCCTTTCAAGACAGGGCAGGTAGTATCTGACTATCTGCCATCCTTAAAACACCCACCCCTCCATCTCTCCCTCTATTGGGGCACCTCTCACTGTCTTCCAGTGTGAACATCCATCACCTCAGACAAATGAGGTATAAAATGGGTATTTTATGACATGGCTTATGCCCCCAAAGTGAAGGGGTATCCCACAACTTCGAAAACAACAGCTACACCTATTGCAGCCTATACTAGAAACTCTGATAGCACAAGGCACCATTGAAACAGTACCTCTGGCTGCAAAAGGAAGAGGTTTCTACTCCAGGATTTTCCTAGTGCCAAGAAAAGATGGTCCTTGGAGACCAATTCAGGATCTCATTCTACTCATCCTCTTCCTTCAGGTTCCTACTTTCAGGATGTTGACCTTAACAACTCTTTTTCCACTCCTTCTTCCACAAGGGTTCATGGCCACCCTAGATATAAAGGATGCCTACCTTTACATCCCCATAAGGCCCAATTTCATGAAATACCTGAGGTTCTCTGTGGGCCCTTCTCACTTTCAATTCTCTGCCTTGCCCTTTGGGCTTTCCACAGCACCCAGAATATTCACCAAATGTCTGGCCCCAGTTATTGCCTTTTACAGGACAAAAGGAATCCAGATATTCCCTTATCTGGACGACCTGCTTGTACAAGCAGATTGCAAGGAGACCCTCCTTCAATACATACAACTTGCCATTACCCTCCTGCAATCCCTGAGATTTCATATCAACTTCCCAAAATCCTACCTGGAACCTTCGCAAGACATTGTCTTCCTGGGGTGCAAGATTCACACAGACATCATGAAAGCCTACTCTCCCAAAAAAGGTGGAATGCTTAACCTAACACCTGCTTCTAGTCCTCCAGACAACAGAACTGACAATAAGCAGTACCTCAGGCTCCTGGGCTACATGGCAGCCACTATCTCCATGTTACCATTAGCAAGACTCCATATGAGGAAGTTGCAATGGTACCTAAGGTCAGTCTGGACCCAGCACATCCACCCCATGGAGTACAAGGTTCACCTCCTACCCTGCTTCAAACTAGAACTCTAATGGTGGCTGAAGCAAGTGAACCTCAATCCAGGTCTTCCCCTCCAACCACCTCAATCCAAACAGATAATGCACACAGATGCCTCAGACTTGGGCTGGGGAGCAACTCTGGGGCATATGAAAGTGCAAGGGCTGTGGCCAGGGCCACACAAAAAAGAACATATTGATATCCGAGAGATGAGGGCAATACTCCTGGCCCTACATGCTTTCCAATCCAATCTACAACAAGGGCCACTAAACAGACAATACCACAGTGCTGTGGTATTTCAACAAACAGGGGAGACCAATTCTTACTTGCTTTGCAGACTAGCTCTCCCAGTGTGGGAACTGGCCACCTCCCAGGGAGTTACCCTGCAGGCAGTTTACATTCCTTCACAACAGAAATCCTAGGCAGACTCCTTCAGCAGATCCATAACAAACAACCATGAATGGATGCTTCACAGGGATGTCTTCCTGAACCTGGTCCACTGGTTGGGTACACCTCAAATAGACCTGTTTGCCTCCTCTATCAACAGGCAGCTTCCTTTCTTCTGCAACAGATTCCCAAACCCTCAGGCGATGGCAACAGATGCCTTATCAGTCTCTTGGAAGGGGAAGTTTCTCTATGCATTTCCCCCCTTCCCACTTGTACAGAAGGTCCTGCTGAAGATCCAGCTGGACAGACTAAAAATCTTGTTGGTGGCTCCCTATTGGCCAAGACAGCATTGGTTCTCCCTACTCTTACAGTTATCCAAGGGCAATCACCACAAGTTACCCCTCAGGGTGGACCTTCTCACACCACACAAAGGATCCAAATACACCCACAGTGGCAATTGCTGTACCTCACACTGTGGCTGATAGGATTCTGATCCCTTTCAGACACCCTTACAATTAGGACATGCTCACTGTCCTGCAGGAGGCCAGGAAACCAAACACAAGAAAATCCCTCCTATCAAAGTGGAAGAGATTTTCTATATGATGTCTCAAAAGGCAGTTGGACCCACTTGCAAGCAACACTCCTCTAGTACTGTTTTACCTGTGTGAACTACTGTAGACAGGATTCGCCTACTCATCCAATAAAGCCCACTTGTCTGCCATTTCATGTCTTCCTCTGGATCCCCTCTAGCTTCCAGACTACCAGCTAAGTTATTCCATAAAGGGGTCCTTCACCTGAGACCCCCCAGAAAGACATTTCCACCCCCATGGGTCCTCAGCTATGTTTTGGAAAAGCTTACACTTCCTCCATTCGAACCATCAGACAAAGCTTCCCTAAAACACTGTACATGGAAAACAGGACTACTTGTGGCCTTGACCTCAGCCAGAAGAGTGTCAGAGCTACAAGCCCTCATGGCTATCCCACCTTTCCTGGTATTCCACACAGACAGGATTACTCTTAGAACTAACCCTCCCTTCATGTCCAAGGTGGTGAATGACCTTCCCTAATTCAGGCCATCTACCTACCAACCTTCTCTCCTAACCCACGGGGAGACAGTGAGAGAGTACTCCATTCCCTGGATGTGCACAGACAACTCAGATTTTATCTGCACAAAACCAAGTACATCAGACAGGCTGATCAATTGTTTGTCTCTTTCCACTCCAGGGTCTTAGGAAAGGCAGTAACCAAACAAACTATTTCAACCTGGATTTCCAAAGCTATCACCTTCTGCTACAAATACCATGGGAAATCCCTGCAATGTACTGTTAAAGCACACTCCACTAGGGCAATGGCCTCCTCAGAAGGCTTCTTCAGGGGTTTGGATACCTCTACCATTCTTGAAGCAGCCACTTGGTCATCAGTGCACACCTTCACCAAACATTTACAAGTTAGACCATATTTTCAGAACCAGGACGGGATTTGCCAGGGATTCCTGGGGACCACCTCTAGACCACCACGCCTTCTTCACAGTGAGCATTGGCACTCACCCATATGTCATGAATACTGCAACATGTCAACAGAAGGACATAGAAAAGTTGTGTAAAATCTTACCATAAGCATAGATGTCATTGTCTTCCATGTTGCAGTATTCCTTCCCAACCTCCTTCCCCTCCTGTTATGCTGAATTTCCCTTTTTGGATGGCACATGACTGGCATTTTTCTTGCTAGGACTGGTTCTGACTGGGGCTTACAGTTCTGAGGGCTGATACATGCAGATGTCACTTTTATGGCCCCCGTTCCACTAGCCATGTCAGATGTCCCACACACCATACAGTGACTGAACACTTTTGTGTACTGGCCGTATGTTCAGGTAGCAAGAGGAGTAAACCCATATGTGATGAGTACTGCAACATGGAAGAGAAGGACATCTGTGGTTATGGTAAGATTTTACCCAACTTTTCTTTCCATATTCTGAAGATGGAAAGTGGACTATGGCTACAGTTTCTTTAGTTATTTTGCTTGTTGGTGCTATGGATGTTTTGACAATGCCAAACCATTTTAAATTGCTTGAAATTGAAGACTTCTCAGATTAAGTATTTTAGGATATGTAGTTTAAATTATCTCAGTCATTAAAACTACTTCTTCTTCTTCTTTCGGCTTTTCCCGGTTAAATTCTTAAAATCTTCTACTTATGACTTTTCCAATTAAAAATCAGTAAATCATAAGTGCATAATTTAAAATCCTATATATTGACAATGGATTAAAATTCTGGAATGGTTTATTGTTCATAGGTTCATAGGTTCATACTAGGCTATCTGCCCTAGGGCATTTATAAGCCTAGCCAGAGTGTGTTTGGCTTTCGTCACCCATTTTAAATTAATTTTGCTATGCCCTTTTTCGAGGTTAGTATACTGTGCCTCTGTCTAGCAGTGACACAGAAGTGATACCCGGGGTAAACCTATGATCTCCCATCCACTCATCAAGATTCCTCTTGAAGAGAGTCAATGAGGGACTCTGCCTAACCTGGACTGGCATTTTATTCCAGAGTGAAGGGAGCCTCTGGGTTTTGAATCTGTCCCTCCAGCATGTCCTATTTATTTCAGTGCTGAGGTTCAAGACTCTCGAGTGTGTAGCTCGATGGGATTTGGATTTTCTGAGGTGCAGCATGTCCATTAATTCCGGGTTGGACATGGCTTTATACATCAGGCACAGATCTCCTCTGAGCAGTCGGTATGCCACTGAGTAGAGCTGGAGTTTCTTTAACCGGGCAGCATATGGTATCTGTTTGAGCCCTATGATCCTCTTGGTGAGGTACTTTTAGGGTCTTTCCAGTTGCTGCAGGTGTCTGGTAAGGTACATCCCGAAAGGGGCATTGTACTCAATTATGGGCCTGATGAGGGATGAGTAAAGAGGCACGATGACCTCCCCTGATCTAGATGTGAATCCCTTCATGATTAGGTGGGCTATATAAAATGTTTTTCTAACCACTTTGGCTAAGTGGTTGTCAAATGAGAGATTGCTATCAACTTGGGTCCCCAGGTCCCTAATTACTTCTTCTATACTTAATGGATTACCACCTATGTGGTAATTTGTGGGCACTTTGTTTTTGCCAAAGGGGATGACTATACACTTTTTGGCATTTAGCTTGAGGCCATGACTCTGGCACCAGTTGTCTGTTTCTATGAGGCCCTTTTGGAGGATGCTTGTGTCGGCTGGAGAGTCGATTATGGTGCCCAGTTTGCAGTCATCTGCGAACTTAGTCAGCCACAGTCCTTCCATGTTGGCCTGTACCTCCAAGAAATATATACCGAACAAGAGAGGTCCCAGGATTGAGCCTTGTGGGATTCCACTTGTAACTGGTTTGGAGTCTGACATGGCTCCAGCAATTCTAACCATGTGGGTTCTGTCCTTGAGCCAGTTTGCAACCCATCTAGTGACATAGGGGTTTATATTTAAGCTGGTGAGCTTATCTATAATGCCCGAGTGGGGTATTGTATCGAAGGCTTTTGCGAGGTCCAGGTAGGCTATGTGGACCACCTTCTCCTCGTCAATGGCCTTGGTGACTGTTTCAAAGAAATCAACCAGGTTTAAGAGGCAGGATCTGCCCTTAACAAAGCTGAACTGGGTAGGATCCAGTGTCTGTAGGTCCCCAATATCTTTATTTATGAGCTCCATGATGATCCTTTCCATAGCTTTGCAGACCAAGCTAGTCAGGCTTATGGGGCGATAGTTTCCAGGATCCGTTGAGGCACCATCTTTGTGGAGAGGGACCACTGTTGCTGTACGCCACTCTTTGGGTACATATCCTGTAGTAAGGCTGAGACTGAACAGTAGTTTTATGTTTGGGTTTAGCTCTTCTTGGAGTTCATGTAGGACGCAGCCCGGGACACAGTCTGGTCCCATTGATGCTGTGCTTTTTGCTTTGGAGAGGGCAGCTCTTACCTGAGCATCTGAGATGTCAGGGGGGAAGCACTCTACTGGGATAAATATTTGCCCTTTTGGTGGGGGGGGGGTAGTTTGCGCTGAACCTGTCAGCTGGGATGTTGGTAATGTCTGTGGGTTCGGTGTATTTTTTGTCATTTTGGACTAATTCTGAGCATATCTGGGAATTCCCACCCAGGTTCCTAACATAACTAAAGAAAGCCTTGTGATTATCCTTAGTGTCCTGTGCAATTTTTCTCTCGAAGCTGGCCTTAGACGATTTTATGAGTGCCCGTGGTTTTTTGCTAATACTGATCAGAGATGCCTTCCCTTTTTGGGATTTTGCTCTATCATGTAGTAGCTTCCTCCTTCTGTTGTATAGTTTGTTTATGGTTGGGGTCCACCAGACAGGATGTCTGCCTTTGGAGGATTGGGTCTTGGTTTTATTTGGGATTGCATGATCCATGCATTCCTGAAGGTGTTCATAGAATGCATTCATAAAGGATTCTGTGGTCTGGGCTGTATTTTCCACAGGCCCGGGGGCTTTGAAGGATTCCACCTCGGTTTTGAGGAGTGTGAAATTTGCTTTAGAGAAGTTTTTCACTGTGGTTTTCAGGGCAGGGGGTGGAGTCGGGATGTGAATATCCAGTGAGATTAGTTTATGGTCTGATCTTACCAGTGAGGGATACACTTCTGGCCTGGAGTATAGAGTCCCCATGTTGGTGATGATCAGGTCCAGTATGTTTTCCCCTCTTGTGGGAGTGGTAACAAGTTGTTCCATAGCATTTGAGTTTATAAATTCTAGGAACCCTTGGGCTAGGGTGTTGGAGCTAGAGTAATGCTCCCAGTCTATGTTTGGGTAGTTGAAGTCGCCCAATATAATGGTGTTTGGAGAGACCTTCATATTTTCCAGTGTTCTCAGGAAGGCCGAGTGGGGTTCCTGGGTTTGGGAGGGTGGTCTGTAGCAGGCTATAAACTGGAAGGCAGTTTTACCCACTCTTAGTTGCACATGGATAGTCTCTGATGCTTTGTGCTGTGCCACTAACCTGGAGGTGTGGGTATCTTTGACAAATATTGATACTCCCCCTCCTTTTGTGGTACGGTCCAAGTTTTGGGGCCAAAAAGCATGGTATGAGGTATAACCTGGTAGTGCTGGGGTGCTCTTGGGAGCCTTGAACCAGGTTTCTGTTACTGCACAGATATCGATGTTCTCCATGCTAAGGAGAGTTTCGAGTGCGTGCATCTTGAGGTTTAGACTTCTGGCATTGAGTAGCATTACTCTTAGTTTCTTATCCCTTGTGATACATATGGAGGTGGGTTTGTCTTTTGAGCCTTGCCTAAAAAAGGCACTATGGGGGTAGCAAGAGCCTTTGCCAATATCTGAAAGCCCAGGGGTGACAGGTGCAAGCCGTCCCTAGCGAAGCATCGTGGCTTGTTGAGCATGTCATCCCAGGCTGACAGGCATTGGATCCCCTTTGAATGACACCAATACTTAAGCCAATTGTTGAAATTTATCATCTTGTCTTCATATTGTGGCATCATTCTTGGTGAGGGTAAGATGCTACTCAAGATCAGGGTCACACCGGCCTGAGCTACATGCTCAGAGAGCTCCTCTATGTCTCTTTTCATGTAGTCCAGGGAGGTATGTCTCAGGTCATTCACAACAGCATGGACAATGACTGAGTCATATTTGTACTTGCCTTGGAGTGACCTGAGTGCTTGTGTTATGTGGCGGATCCTAGTGCCCAATAGGCAGCTCACTGTGACCTTCTCCTTGTTCAGCCTGGTGAGCGGGACGTCAGTGTGCCTGACGATAGAGTCACCTATTACAAATGTTTCAGGTGTGTTGTTTAGCCTTAAGGGCTGTGACTGTTCGGCACACTGGCTTTGTGAGCTATGTGTTGCACGTGTTTTGTTTTGGGGTAGCGGTTGCTTGGGTGTCTGCTTTGGAGGTCTCTGCTGCTTAGGCAGATTTTTATTTAGAGCCTCTGAGTATGTTTTTGTGTGTTTATGTGTTTGGTTTGCTGTCGTTGTAGGTCTGTGTGAGACTGGAATTGTAGTGAGTGTGGTTTCCTTCTCCTCCTGACTGGTTTCGCCAGTACTGAGTTGAGAGAGCTTAGCCTCCAGTATGGCTATGTGGGTGCATCTCTCACATGAGTTGGAATTTGTTGGGAGGAGGAGAGGGTTGTCTGTGTACATGAGGCAGTTGTAACACTGCCTCAAGATTCCCAGATTCACCAGCTGGACCGGAGAGGAGATTGACAACTGACCTTTGGACATGCTAGAATAGTATTGGGAATTCCTTTATAATTGAAAATAAAGGGCAATGGGGAACAAGGTTCTCAAGGGGAGTTTGTGAGGGTGTAGTGCTTTTAATATTTTAGTGCTGACTTATATAATTGCTTTAGTGAGCAAGTGCCAGGTAACTTAAATGCAATGTGTTTCAGGTAACTTAAATGCAAAAACGACAAACAGTAACTTTCTTTCAAGTGAAGCAAGTAAATAGGTACAGTAAGCAATGCAGATATCACTAGGGATCCACAGAAGCGCTGAAAAGCTGCATTTTAGGTTTTTTATTGTGAGCAGACATTCCCTTTTGAATGCTACCCATACCACTAAACTGCCCTATTTTTGCAGATTGTCCCTAATTTCATTTCAGATGTTTGTCTTAACTCTCATAATTTTTTGATTTTCTGGTAAATCACTCATGATTATAGTCATTCAGTAATGACAATCATTAGAGCTTTTTAATTTTATTGTTCAAAAATGGATGCCAATACAAAACTTGTGAATTAGGATAATATATAAATTGTTGCTGATTTTATCCCCCCACCATTATTTTTGACTTTGTCCAGAATTCTTGACCAAGTAACTTGAGAGGTATGGTGCTACCCCAAAACATTCAGATCTAAATTATTTCTGTTGGTGTTATTTCAGCAATCCAGAAGTAAAGTATTGGACATTTCATATTGCTGCATTTGCTTGGTAGATTTTGTCTTTATTAGTGTTGTTTTACTTGCAGTCTGAGTAGTTTAACAGGTAGCAAATTTGCCTTTGGTGCAGAAGGCAGTCGGTACTATTCCTACAACAGGTACTTATTACCGACACTGCAGTTTTGCTTGGGAGGTGAGTGCTGCACTCCTGGTTCTGCTGTTCTTTGGATGAGATGTTAAACAGTGGCCTTATCTTCCTGAGTTGGTATTAGCTAAGGTGGATGTGAAAGATCCCCAGCCTCTTATCAAAAAGCGTATGGGTCCTTTATTTATATACAAAACATTATTTACAAAATATTTACATAGTAGAAATATATAAATATACAAACGTGTTTACACATATTCATAACTTCCTTTACAATCTTATTACATTTTTATTTCAATTAGACACCCACGCCTTTTTCCATAACCACAACCTGATTTTGCTTAATATTGTTGCCAAAATCTATTTAACATTAAACATAATTTCATTTATTCTTTCATTCTATATAACCCATATAACATAAATAACTTTTTATCTATTCTTTTCACAAATTCTTTACTTCTATTTTTATAATATCCATATATAATCATATCCATGTTTATTTTATCCACTTATTTTAAATCTTCAAAAAAATCTGATTTGCATAGTTTTCCCCATAACATTTTTACTCTTTTACATTTCAAAAGCACATGCTCCATAGTTTATTCTTCTTAACAATGTAAACATATTCTATAACTTTTCTTTTTATATGGCATATTTTATTTTACTGGGAATTTACCTCTTACCAGTCTCCACAAAAAATCTTGACATTCTAATTTCTGATTACAGCATTTGCTTCTTATTTTTATAGCTTTAATATTTTTTACCTATTAGATTTTCCCATGGTTTTCATAGTTAATGTTTTAGCATTACAATCTTATACCATACTTTTCTATCTTTTTCTATATTATCAATTTTAATTTTCCACAAAATTATTTTTTTTGTAACATTTTATTTCTTAATTTATATGGGGCCGGATTCACGATGGCTTGCAAGGAGTGTACGAGTAGAGTAAGACTCCATGCAGCCATCATGTCTGACGAGCGATCCAGGAGCAGCTTGTAGGGGCATGTAAAAGAGCTCCTAAAACGTCTCCTACAGGGCTGGGATATGCAAATTACCTCACTTGCAGCTGAAAGGCATAAAATGAGGTAAATTTGTGATCCAGGAAGCACAAACCTGTCCGAGCAGGAGCCGTGTTAGCTGTAGAAATGTACTCAGTTGACAACTGAGTGCCGTTCTGCAAATAGCACAATAGAGCCTTGTCAGCTCCAAATAAAGGTTGCATGTGGTTGAGGAAGCATGCCAATGGGAAATGTTCCCAGATGCAAAATTAAAATAAAAATACTTTTTTTTTTCCGGCGATTTACAATGTTTAAGTGTAGCGCAGCACCGCGCAAACGGGGTGTGCTAAAAAAAATCATAAAATAAGAAAATAAAAGCCACAAACATGGAATCTATGAAAACTGTTAAATTACAATGTAAGGGAATAGCAGGCTGAAGACAACATGGCCACCGAGTAGGGGTTGCTTAAGGGGAGAATCCCAGTCTAAGAGATGTAACCAAGCATTAGTAGGCAATCCTATGTAAATGAGTGTTAGGATAGTGAATCACACTTTTACATTGCAAATGAGCACAGTTAGTGGAGTGTAGGAGTAGGATATGGGGAGTAACAGAGTAGGAGATAGGTGACATCACAAGGGGGGTATGTATGAAAGTAGTGAGGCTCATAGGAGCAGAGTGGCATGTGTCAGCTGTCAGTTAGACATCATGGAAAGAGGTGTGTCAACAGGTAGGCCAGGGAAAGCCAAGAAATGGAAGGTGTATACTGTGGATAACACCAAAGTTTCTTGCTGAGCGGGTATGCGCACCTGTAAACCCGAGTAAGACAGAGTGCGCACGTGAAAGCATGAGTGCGCGCATTTAAGCTGAAGTAAGCATGTATAAGGCTGTTTAAAGACCTGTAAGTGCGTTTACCCTGGTGTGCATGTGTTTTAACCCAAATAAGCAAGTTTTAGTCTGCCTAAGCATGTGTGCGCGCGTGTGAGCTGCTGTGAGCGTGTTTGCGCTTGTATGCGCGTCGCTCCCCCTGAGGAAACAGAAAGGAAAAAGGAAGCACAACAAATAGTAGGAAGCTACCAGGGAATACTAGTAGAGCTAGCAGGTGAAAACAATCAGAATCAGGCAATTACACAGGCAGAACACTAGCCCAGCCCAGCACTTAAAACTTTGCAAACAACAGTGCAGTTTGTTTCTCTCAAGGGACACTGCAACACTGGAGTAAGCTACTAGAAGTGAAAACTGAAAAAGCTTGACTCAGACAGAAAATGCTAGGGGCTGCCATTGCTGTTATAAGGCAACATATGCAACATGCTGAGGGTGGTGACAATGCAAATGGTGCCAGACAACCCACAGTGAGGAGACGGAGAAGAGTGTACAGGCCCAGGGTCACCTACCAGGGGTTACATGAGCTGGAGATAGTGGAGCACTATAGAGTGGACAGAGACTTCCTGCAGCAAATTGTTGAGCTGTGCAGGCCACGCCTCACACACAAAACCAACAGAGGGGAACCATCCCAGTGAAAACCAAGATATGTGTTGGCCTAAGAATACTAGCAACAGGTACCTTCCAGAGACCAACTGGTGATATGATGGGGATATCACAGGCATCAGCATCCAGGGTACTGCACCAGTTCCTGGATGCCATGTCAGCACATGTCGGTGATTATGTATATTTCCCCAATTCCCATGAGGTATTGGCCAGCAATATGCGTCTCTTCCAGCAAATAGCAGAATACCCTGAGGTAGTGGGTGCAATAGACTGTATGCATATATGCATCAAAGCACCAGCTGGTGAGTGGGGTAGGGCCTACATTAATGACAAGGGCTTCCCCTCCATCAACTGCCAGGTCGCGTGTGATGCCCAGGGCATAATAATGAATGTGTGTGCTGGCTGCCCTGGAAGCTACTGTGATTCCCATATCTGGCATCTGACACAGCTGTACCAGACATTTGCCAATGGGGACATCCCACATGGTCACTTAGTGGGGGATGCTGGCTATGCACTGGAGCCGTGGCAGATGACATCCATCAGAAATGCACACACACCTGAACAGGAACGCCATAATGAGGCACATGCACAAACACGAAATGTAATCGAGCGTGTGTTTGGGTTGCTCAAGTCACGGTTCCGGTACCTGGACACATCTGGTGGAGCCTTGCAATACTCACCAACTACATGTACCCAAATTGTCATGGTATGTGCTATGCTACATAATATGATTCTGCGAAAACAGCTGCAGCAGGACCAGCATAGGCTGGGGCCAAACAGCCCCCCACCATTGCCAAGGCCATCACAGGCAGAGCGTGACTCAGTGGAGGAACAACCTGAGCCTGCCCCAGTAGGCAGAAGGAAGCATGCCCAGTATGCCTTGGCCTTGGCAAAGAGGCAATGCATAGCACATACACTGGCTCAGTAGGAACCCTGGAAATGATACCTCTCTCTGACTCCCACATATAGTGAAAGGGATGCCTAAGTTGACACAACCTGCTTTCAAACATGTGCAGGGAGTGTAGTATGTGCATCCGACATAGGCAGCCCTGCAGCACCACCTGAGGCATGATGGCCATGCGTTAAGCAATGTAAGGTAGTGCTAAACAGCATTTACCACCATGTAGTATATGCAAACTTGATGACCTTGAGTATCATCCTACCCTCACCAAACATGATGCCACAATATGAAGACAAGATGATCAATTACAACAATTGTCTTAAGTATTGGTGTCAGTGAAAGGGGATCCAATGCCTGTCAGCCTGGGATGACATGCTCAACAAGACATGATGCCTTGCTAGGGATGGCTTTCACCTGTCACCTGTGGCCTTTTGGATATTGCCAAAGGCTCTTGTCACCCCCATAGTGCCTTTTTTAGGTAAGACTCAAAAGACAAACCCACCTCCATAGGTATCACAAATGATAAGAAACTAGAAGTAATGCTACTCAATGCCAGAAGTCTAAACTGCAAGATGCATGCACTCCAAACTCTCCACAGCATGGAGAATGTTGATATCTGTGCAGTAACAGAAACCTGGTTCAAGGCTCCCAAGAGCACCCTAGCACTAACAGGTTACACCTCATACCATGCTATACAGCCGCAAAACATGGAACAAACTACAAAAGGAGAGTGAGTATCAATATTTGTCAAAGATACCCACACCCCCATGTTGGTGGCACAGCATGAAGCATCAGAGACTATCCATGTACAACTAACAGTGGGTAAAACCACCTTCCAGTTCATAGCCACACTTGGAACGACACTTGGCTGACTGGAGAACACATGAAAATATGAAGGTCTCCCCAAACACCATTATATTGGGCGACTTCAACTACCCAAACATAGACTAGGAGCATTACCCTAGCTGCAACACCCTAGCCCAAAGGTTCCTAGAATTTATAAACTGAAATGCTATGGAACAACTTGCTACCACTCTCACAAGAGGGGAAAACATACTGGACCTGATCATCACCAACATGGAGACTCTATGCTCAAGACCAGAAGTGTATCCCTCACTGGTAAGATCAGACCATAGAGTAATCTCACTGGATATTCACATCCCGACCCCAGCCCATGGCCAGAAAACCACAGTGAAAAATTACACTAAAGCAAATGTCACACTCCTCAAAACTGAGGTGGAATCCCTCACAGCCCCTGTGCCTGTGGAAAATATGGCCCAGACCACAGAACCCATTATAAATGCATTCTGTGAACACCTTCAGGAATCCATGGATCATGCAATCCCAAATAAAACCAAGATCCAATCCTCCAAAGGCAGGCATCCTGTCTGGTGGACCCCAGCCATAAAAAAACATACAATACAAGGAGGAAGCTACTATATGATAGAGCAAAATCCCAAAAAGGGAAGGCATCTCTGATCAGTATTATTGAAAAACTACGGTCACACATAAAATCATCTAAGGCCATCATTGAGATAAAAATTGTACAAGACACTAAGGATAATCACAAGGCTTTCTTTAGTTATGGTAGGAACCTAGGTGGGAATTCCCAGATATGCTCAGAATTAGTTCAAAATGACAAACAATACACCAAACCCACAGACATTGCCAACATCTGAGCTGACAGGTTCAGTGCAAACTCCCCCCCACCAAAAGGGCAAATATCTATCCCAGCAGAGTGCTGGCCCCTTGACATCTCAGATGCCCAGGTAACAGCCAGCCTCTCCAAAGCAAATCACGCAGCATCAATGGGACCAGACAGTGTCCTGGGCTGTGTCCAACCTGAACCCCAAGAAGAATTGAACACAAACATAAAATCACTGTTCAATCTCAGCCTTACCACAGGATATGTACCTAAAGAGCAGTGTACAGCAACAGTGGTCCCTCTCCACAAAGGTGGTGCCTCAATGGATACTGCAGACTATTGGACCAGAAGCCTGACTAGCTTGGTCTGCAAATCTATGGAAAGGATCATCATGGACCTCAGAAATAAAGATATTGGGGACCTACAGATACTGGATCCTACCCAGTTTGGCTTTGTTAAGGGCAGATCCTGCCTCTTAAACCTGGTTGAGTCATTTGAAACAGTCACCAAGGCCATTGACGAGGAGAAGGTGGTCCACACAGCCTACCTGGACCTCGCAAAAGCCTTCCATATAATACCCCACTTGGTCATTATAGATAAGCTCACCAGCTTCAATATAAACCCCTATGTCACTAGATGGGTTGCAAACTGGCTCAAGGACAGAACCTACATGGACAGAAATGCTGGAGCCATGTCAGACTCCAAACCAGCTACAAGTGGTATCCCACAAGGCTCAGTCCTGGGACCTCCCTTGTTTGGTATATATTTCTCGGAGGTACAGGCCAACACAGAAGGACTGTGGCTGAACAAGTTTGCAGATGACTGCAAACTGGGCGCCATAATTGACCCTCCAGCTGACACAAGCATCCTACAAAAGGGACTCATAGAAACAGACAACTGGTTCCAGAGCCATGTCCTCAAGCTAAACGCTAAAAAGTGTATAGTCATCCCCTTTGGCAAAAACTAAGTGCCCACAAATTACCACATAAGTGGTAACCCATTAAGTATGGAAGAAGTGATAAGGGACCTGGGGACCCAAGTTGATAGCAATCCCTCATCTGACAACCACGTGGCCAAAGTGTTTAGAAAAACATTTCATATAGCCCACCTAATCATGAAGGTATTCTCATCTAGATCAGGGGAGGTCATCGTGCCTCTTTACTCATCCCTCATTAGGCCCATAATTGAGTAGAATGCCCCTTGTGGGATGGGATGTACCTTATCAGACACCTGCAGCAGCTGGAAAGACCACAAAAGTACCTCACCAGGAGGATCAAAGGGCTCAAACACATGGCATTTGCAGCCCGGTTAAAGAAACTGCAGCTCCACTCAGTGGCATACCACCTGCCCAGAGGTGATCTTTGCCTGATGTATAAAGCCATGTCCAACCTGGGATCAATGGACATGCTGCACCTTGGAAAATCAGAATCCCATCAAGCTACGTGCTCAAGAGACCTGAACCTCAGAACTGAAATAAATAGGACATGCTGGAGTGACAGATTCATAACCCAGAGGCTCCCTCCACTCTTGAGTAAACTCCCACTCCAGGTTAGCCAGAGTCCCTCATTGACTCTCTTCAAGAGGAATCTGGATGAGTGGATGGGAGATTGTAGGTTTACCCTGGGTATCACTTCTATGTCACTGTTAGACAGAGGCACAGTATACTAACCTTGAAAAATGTCATGGCAAACTCCACTTAAAATGTGTGTTGAAAGCCAAACACACTCTGGCTAGGATTATAAATGCCCTAGGGCAGATAGCCTAGTATGAACCTATGAACAGAATCACACACACCAACTAGTACAACTGTGGTCAATGTGGAGTAATGTATGGCAATGTCCACCCACGTTGGTGAATACACAGCAATGTCAGACAAGCCTGGTTTAAGTAGGCCAGGCCCATAGCTGAACAAAATGCAACACGCTCATAGTTGCACAACTGGCCCTCAACCAGTCTGGTCTGCTCAGTATGAACATTTAAAGCAGTGATGGGACTCAAACCCATGATACTGTGCACCATAGTGAAAGTACTGAACCATTACACTATGACAGTATTGCAGTGTTCAGCCAGTATGAAAGAATGTTGACAAGTCTTTGCAAACTATCCCATGGAAACCCTGCAGGCACAACACAATCCCTGTTGAGTTATGACACAAAGGAGTCTGGCAGTAAAAACACAATATGACTTCCAACACACACAGTATAAATGTCAATATTGGTCATGTTCACACACAGCCACAAATGTAGTGGACTTCAGATCACAACATATGGAAAGGTCACACTGGGCATGCTCACACACATGGATAAATGAGACATATGTCAGGCAACAAACCATGGAAAGCCTGAATTGGGCATGCTCACACATTTAGGCCATGTCTGAGTATAGCAGTCGGCCACACATATCTGGCAGTTGTATGTGTTAAGCCAGGAACCTCCCACGATCCAGCAATCTGCCCTGTGCACACAGTTAAATGACAACAGACACATATATTAATATACTGGAACCTTGTCATGATCAAACATGTTACGCAGATACACAAGTTGTTCATAGAAACTGGGAAAGCTACAGCAATAAAGACCTGCAAACAGTATCAGCAACAAATATTGTGCATCCCCAACATAAACATAGGTGCAGAGGTCGATGCTAGGCTGTCTGCCCTAGGGAATTCATAAGCCTAGGCAGAGTGTATTTGGCGTCTGCCTCCCCAGTAGAGTAGCCTACTGTGCCTCTGTAAAGTAGGTCACAGAAGGCACCCTTCAAGGCTAGCTTGCTGTGCCTCTGTCAAGCAGGGACACGGTAGAGATCCCAGGGGTGAATATGCAATTTCCCATCCATGCGGCTGGATTTTACTGGAAGAGGGTTGGCGAGGGGCTATGTCTAACTTTAATTGGGATTCAATTCCAGAGTGAGGGGAGCCTCTGGGTAATTAATCTGTCCCTGCAGCATGTCCTATTTAGTTTTGTGCTGAGGTTTAAGTCCCTGGAGTTTGTAGCTCTAAGGGTCTTGGATGTTATGAGATGGAGCATGTCCATTACTTCTGGGTTTGACATGGCTGTGTACGTCAGGCATAGATTACCTCTGAGTAGGCGTTAAGCAACTGAGTAGAGCTGGAGATCCGTTAGTTGAGCTGCATAGGACATCTGTGTGTAGCCCATGATCCTCTTGGGGAGTTACTGTTGTGGACACTGTAGTTGCTGCAGGTGTTGGGTAAGGTACACCCCAAAAGGGCCATTGTAGTCAAACATGGGCCTGATCAGTGACTAGTAGAGGGCCACAATGACTTCCCATGATCTACATGCAAACCCCCATGTGATAAGGAGGGCTATATAAAGGTCTTTGCAATGACCCTGTCAATGTGATTAGCAAAGGAGAGGTTACAATCTATGTTGTTCCCCAAATCTGTGAATACATCTTCTGTACTTAATGGATTACCAATTATGTGGTGATTTGTGTGCACCTTGTTTTCCCCAAAGGGGATGACTATGCATGTCTTAGCTTTTAGCACGAGGCCATGGCTCTGGCAACAAGCATCCATCTCTGTGAGACCCTTATGGAGGAAGCATGTGTCAGCTGCAGTGTTGCTTATGGCCCCCGGTTAGCAGTCATCTGTGACGTTTGTTAGACATAATCCCCCCGTGTTAGTCTGAACCTCAGAGAAGTACATACCGAACAGGACAGGTCCCACAACTGAGCCCAGTGAGACACCAGTTGTACCTGGTCTGGAACTGGACATGGCACCTGCAATTCTGACCATGTGAGTTCCATCCCTGAGCCAGATAGCAACACATCTAGTGATATAGGGGTTGATATTTACGCTGGTAAGCATATGTATGATGCCTGAGTGGGGTATTGTGTTGCAGGCTTCTGCAAGGTACAGGTAGACTGTGTAAACTACCTTGTCTTCATCCATGGCTTCAGTAACCATTTCAAAGATATGAACTATGTGTAAGAGGCAAGATCTGCCCTTAACAAAGCTGAATTGTGTACGATCCACTGTCTGGAGGCTCACAATGTTTTTGATTATGACTTCCATGATAATACGCTCCATAGCATTTTCTACCACACTAGGCAGGCTTATGGGGTGATAGTTCCTGTGGTCCATTGTGGCACCACCTTTGTGGAGTGGGAGCACTGTATCTGTATGTCATTCGCAGGGTACACATCCTGTAGTAAGGCTAAGTTGGAAGAGTGACTTAATGTGAGTGTTCAGTTCTACTCAGAGCTCATGTAGGACACAGCCTGGGACACCGTCCGGTCCCATACATATGCTGTGTTATTTGCTGTGGAGAGGGCACCTGTCATCTGTGCATCTGTGATGTCAGGGAGGTTACATTAATTTGGGATGGGCATCTGTACCCTTGGGGGGTAAAGGGGGGGCGTTTGTGCAGACTCTGTCTGCCAGGGTGTAGGCTATGTCCGTAGGTTTGGCATATTTTGTGCTGTTATGCAACAATTCAGAGCATATCTGTGTTGTTTCCACACATATTCCTGACATAACTAAAGAAGGCCTTGTGATTATCTGTAGTGTCTGGTCAATTTCACTGTCAAAATGTGCAAGTGATGATTATATGAGGGATTGAAGTGTCTTGCCAATACTGTTCAGAGATGTCCTCCCTCTGTGGAATATTGCTCTGTTATGTACTAGCTTCCTCCTTCTGTTGTACAGCTTATATATAGCCGGGGTCAACCAGACAGGTCTCCTGTTTTGGAGGAGCCATGGTTTTATTTGGGATAGCATGATCAATGCATACCTGCAGGTGCTCATACAATGTGTTTGTAAAGGATTCTGCAGATTGGGCTGTATTATCCTCCAGCACAGGGCCTTTGAAGTATTCCATCCCAGTTTTCACAAGTGCAAAGTCTGCTTTTGAGAAAATCTTTACAGATTGCGTCTCTCTCAAGTATCATAACTGTAATTTCCTTGGCTGGGGGTGGGGATGGGATATGGATGTCCAGGGAAAGTTGTTTATGGTCTGATCTTAACAATGAGGGTTCTACCTCTGGTGTGGAACATAGAGTCCCCATGTTGGTGATGATCAGGTCCAATATGTATTCCCCCTTGTGGGTGTGGTGACTGGTTGTGCCATAGCACATGGATCCACAAATTGTAGTGGCTGTAGGGTGATGTTGTTGAGGGCCTGAGTGGTATCCCCAGTCAATATTTGTGTACCTGAAGTCAACCACTATAATGGTGTGTGTGAAGATCGTCATATCCTACACTGTTCCCAGGAAAGCCAGGTGTGGTTCCTTGGTATGGGGGTGGTGGTCTGAACTACACACCAAACCAAAAGGCGGTTTTGCGCAATGGTAGTTGTATATGTATGGCCTGTCATGCTTAGTGCAGTGGTATCAACCCAGAGGTGTGTGTATCTGTGATGTATATGGATACACCCCCTACTTGTGTTGTGTGTTACAAGTCCTGTGGTCACAAAGCATGCTATAGAACATAACCTGGCAGTGCCAGTGTGCATATGTGACCCTGAACTAGGCGTCTGTTAATGCACAGATATTGTTATCCCCCATACTGAGGGATAGTAAAAGATGTAGATTCCTCTTTGGAAAGACTGATGATGTCAGCACCCTATAAATACAGCAGGAGAAGGGAAATCATCCAGTAATGTGAATAGCGTGCTGTGCTAATGTGTGTGTGTGTGTGTGTGTGTGTGTGTGTGTGTGTGTGTGTGTGTGTGTGTGTGATAACACACTAAAAGATGTACATTCCTCTTTGGAAAGACTGATGATGTCAGCACCCTGTAAATACAGCAGGAGAAGGGAAATCATACAGTAATGCGAATAGGGCGCTGTGCTAATGCGTCTCTCTCAAGTATCATAACATAGTTAGGTAGGGGTTTGAATCCTACAAATGACATGTGTGTGTTTGCCGCAGTTTGTCAATGTGTTGTGTGTTTTGCTTATATTATTGTATGACATATTATAACAGTAATTTCAATGCACACATCAGGTATGTGTGTGCCACATGCAGATATGTACCTGTGACCTTTAATAGTTCCTATGTGTGAAGCCTGCCTCATATGATTGCAGTTGTTACCTTTGCCAGCATGTGCCGCAGCTTACCAGACCTTAGGCCATACCTGTATGTTGGTGACAATGCAGGCTACTGCAGTGATCTGTGTCCTAGGCCAACTATGTGACACACACCCATGAAAGCTTTGATAGATTAATGTGGGTGAGGGTTCATGTCTGGAGTATAGGTCAGACATGTTAAAACACAGCAAAGTCTGTGAGTGATGGACATCCAGTGTAGGTGTATGGCAACTGTTGCCGATATGCATACAGACACCGTCTTGCTTAGGTGATACACCGAGGGACTGCAGAATACCTTTGGAAATGTGAATATCACAGGATAGACAAGATAACACTTGTCCACATGTACACATCATTACCCGTTCTACATGATGGGTGCTACCACCTACATGGTACTGTTGGAATACTATGTTAACTACATGCCAATGACAATGCTACAGTTGCATTACAGAAATACAGCATGGCTTGGACAACAGGTATCTGTCTGTATGATACCCTTGTGGTGGTTAGGTGTGTCATGTGTAGAATGCATTGTAGGCCACTGTATGCATTTGCAGTCATGGATGGACATATCCATAGTGTGTTGACATGTACGTGAGACTGCTATATGCCAAAGAGTATTGCTCCCAGGGATGTGTGGGGCTCAGTAAGAATGGCTAATGGTATAGTGTAGTATACTGCAGGGATATCACTGACACCAGGTTCCTACATCTGTGTATCAGTTGAGGAGACAGCATGTAATGACCACGGAATGTCAGGCTATGTAGGCTGTGTATAGCACAAGAATGCAGACCATTGACATATGGAAACCGTTTCACCCACAGCATACTGTCAAACCATGTCATGTTCCATGCTAACCATGTTCACAAATGTACACCTATAACTCTGTGCTGCAAACATCACACATGTACTGTCCACACCCCAACACATGCAGGCACAGGTACACACAGCAGCCATGTGGCACATGTGCAGACAGTACACTTTGGGAATTAACACTGGTGTATACAAAACTACAATGACAATTATAGTTAATGCATCATGCATGCTCGAATATACCCACAACAATATCATTACACTGTACTGTTAACAACATGATGTTATTACTACAGTGTTATGTAGTCACCCTGTGCATCAGCACCATGCTATCCTGTTCCTGCATCAATGTTACAGATGGCAGTAGGTGGCACAGTTTCATCATATGCACAGGGTGTGTACTTGGTTTGCCATAGTCTGCCATTGACACATCCAATCGACATGTATGTCTGTGTGTGTTAGTGAGGGACAACAGTACAACATGGGGCAATGTTGATGCGATGTGTGTGTGTGTATGTGTTAGCACTTGGTGTTAGCATTATGTGTGTGTGTATGCTTGCTCACAGTTCCACTACGTGGCTGCCATATATGGATGTTTGTGGACAGCCACAGACTGTACCTGCCAGGTCATACAGATCACTGTCTCTGGCCACGGACACTGTACCTGTGCCTGGCAGGGTGCTATGGACAGTATCAGGTACTAAGCCAGACTGGGTACTGTCATCAGAAGCAGTGGGTTGTTGACTGGACACATGTCCCTGCTGGGACTGTCCAGAGCAACGTGCACATGGTCTTCTAGGATGGTGTAATGACAGCACAGACCCAGCATTGCTGGGGCTGGTACTGGCACTATGGGAGTGGCTGCGGGTTTGTTGTCATCTGCGACGACTGCCAGCTGATGATGTTGCTGGCATACGTCGATGCCTCAACCGTCCTGCACTGTGCTGGCTCCTGGACATGTAGTTGTGGAAGAGATCTAATGTGTCCCCCCAACGTCTATCAATGACCTCGCTGAAATTACGGATGGCAGCTGCAACGTCATGCATAGTGTCATTCATAGCAGTGCGATGTGCTCTAAGCTCCCTCAGATCCTGTCTGGTGTACCGTTCCATACGTGCCTGTGCCTACATTACAGCCCGGAATATAGCTGAGTTTGAAAGACCTCTGTGGGCACGTCTGACATGGGCAGTACGACCACGGATGCTCCCACGAGAACCCCTGGACATCTGCCTATGTGGTACCATGTCAGGTATCTGGCCATGGCTGCTGTGAGGGGATGCATGTGCCAATGATACCACACTATCCTGGTCAATGCCCACTGTATGCTGTCCCTCAGCTAAGGACATTGGTGACAATGGATGTATCGGCAGGATGACTGTGCGCATTGATGGGGTTGACTGCTGTGTAGTGTCAATTGGCTGACCAACGACAGACCATGTCACACCTCCCTGTGCCATTACACATGTATCATCATTATCACTATCCCCAGCAGTGGCTTCAGGTTCCCTGCTGCACTCCACCAGAGCAACATCAGAACCTGTGAGAGGAAGATAGGAAACACAGTTTACAAATGTGTACATGATGTTAGCACACATGCACATGTGCACACATGCACACAGGTGCACATGCACACATGCACACATGTGCACATGCACACATGCACACAGGTGCACATGCACACATGCACACATGCACACAGGCACACAGGCACACTCCTCAGTACAGCAGATACAAACACAGACACACCTGCAATCCAACACATACACAATACTGTTTGAGGGTGGGTGACAGTATCACAAGGAAAAACATTACTGCACACGTGTCAGCATGCAGATTATGTGTTGCACAGGAACATGCAGTGCAAGTGTAGACAGCCCTTGTTAATAACAGTATACGTGTACTTGATGGTTGTGTGTAGTTGTTCAGTGATTGTCTCCACCCTGGGACACAATGTGTACAAGGACATAACAATGTTGTGCAAGTGTTACAAGCTGTGGGTGCATATATTTGCACACACACACACACACACACACACACACACACACACACACACACACACACACACACACACACACACACACACACACACACACACACACATACACACACACACACATGAATGTGCTACTCAATAACTGCTATGTGTACTTTTGTAGTCAGTGGAACTGGATGTGGTGTAGTAACGTGAGCCATGATCAACATGCTTCTTGTGGTCAGTCAATAAGAATAATGTGTGCCAGACAGGCAGCTAGCATAAATAGTGAGCATTGCCTAACATGAATGTATTATTTGTTCAAGACTGTTGCTCAAAGACATGGTAGGCCTCTACCCCTCAGGTATATTATGTGTGCTGTGTAGAGGATAAGTGGGATACTGAAGGGTGGCCATACAGCAGGTGTCATCATTTGGACATGTGTAGCAGGCTAAGGTGTAGTGTCTATGCCAAACATGTGTGTGTTGTGTACGTGTGTGTCAGATATGCCTATACAATGTCCAGTACTGTGTTGCCACACATGTGTGTCATGCTCTGTTTATTGCATGTGAGTGAGGCAGCTACTGAGAATAATGGGATATGCATAGTCTCACAGCAAACATGCACAGCATGCATTATGCGTAGGTGTTACATGTGCACACACTACACCTCCATATGACATGTACATGTCATTAGCAATAGTATTGTTATTACACACTCACCAGCATGGATTGGCTGCCTTGCTGTCACTCCAGGGGGACCTGCAAAAATATGACACTGATTGCCAGTGGCCACAACTGTGCCATTGATACTGTGAGTATGATAAAGTACAGTAGTACAACAGGTGGCTTTCACAGGTGTACAGATTATGCTCAGAATATCAATCTTGCAGAAGAATAGGCAGGTTAACAGCTACACACACAGTACATACCTTACACACGCATAAACTACCAGTACAGAGACCAGTCAACTACAGATATGGCATGTTACCTGCACACTCCATTTCAACATGCTGGGTGGCTCCGGCCTCCATGATGACACATGTTTGTGGATGTTGTTGTTGTTGGCTTGGAGCCACAACACTTAGGAGGTGCTCCTCCACACTGGTGAGGGGGGGGTGGATAGGTACCCCACCACCTGTGGCAAGCTGTTGTCTGTGGATATCAGAAGCACACTGCTGGACATGTCTAATTAAATCACTGCAGTGATGGTGTACCTGCTCATATGTCCGGTTATGCATGCCTATATCATTTACCCGATGGACGAGATCTTACCACAGTGCAGCCCTCTCATGCTGGTTCTGGCTGGTCCTGGAAAACTGCAGAGAGAAATTCTGCACCGGGCTCTGGTGGATCTCCTGATCCTGTATAAGGTGGGTTACGCTGATGCACCATCACCCTAGAAGGAAAAGAAAAATATGTGAGCAAGTCATGTGGCACACTTAATATTCTAATGTACTGATATCACTTAACTGCCATATATAGCATCTGTTTGTCTATCAGGAGATACACATGTTCGATACCACATATCAGTGCTCAGCCTACAACTGTCTGACAGTGCCTGCCACACTCCATACAAGAAACTAGTATACACCAGCACTCGGCACACTGTTTGGGATACAATGCACAACCTCACACTGGGGGTATGTATCAAGCTAATAGATAAAGAATATTGTCATCCCATGCAATGAATGCAATGCACATTTACAGTTTCAACGGTAATCTACCCTAGTCTTTGATGCCATACCCCTACCTGACATATCTGCACAGTTGTTAATATAGCCAGCATACTGCTGTCACAGAGTATACATGCTGCCAGGTACACACACATACCCTGTAACACACATGTGATTGCAGCCATGGTACAGGCATCATTACACACACATTACACATACATACAACACACATATGTATGACGACACAGATGAGCATTAACTGTGTACCTTATAGTACTGTGTGCCCGTACTTACAGATACCTATACATGAGGTATGTAATCTGTGCAGACTACAGGAAACACACCAGACAGTGTTACCAGGGAGTGTGAACATACACCATACTGTAGTGTTTAGGCCTACAACTTCAGGTAGTACAACAGTTCATATGTGAGCTGGATTCAACAGCAGTACCACTTACTGACCATACATGTATTGCTTCTGCCTACAATGGGACACTGCAATCGTACACAGGGAACTACAGCACAACATATGCCAGTCTACTATGTTTGCATCCCGATAACTGACACATCTTTCTCTGGCCTCACACCTACGACACAAACTACCATGACAGACACAAACATACACTAAGCTATCACACCTTTACAGACCTTGCACACAGTCAGTGTCACACTCATTCAACCTCACATAGCTGGTATTGCACTGAGTACATGTGTGTGTGCATTGTGTCATAGGTAGGTACTATGCTATTGGCCCTGGGCCTAGGGCAGTCTAGCCATATGCTACCCTGCCCTTTGTGACACATGTAATGTGATTTACTTGCTCCTGTGAAATGGTTACACAGAGTTGACTCACAGGGCATATTACCTAGCTCCATAACATTCATCAGGGGTATGTATGACATCTACTAATAAGGAGCCTTGTTTGTTAATGCTGGGTGGTTTAGTCCAGGGTATGGCATATTTGTGTATAGAAACCTGTACCTCCAGCATGTGCTGTTTAGTGCAATGACAAGGATTAGGGCCCTAGGTCACGTAGGCTGGACAGATTGTGAGGTGTTGCCATGGTGGTTGGCCAACTGGTATGTGTGTGACATAACTCTGTATATCCAGCAGTGGTAACCTCTGTGTAGGAAGTATGCAAGGCACTCTAGCTGTGGTTTTGTGAGTCAGTCTGCATAGGAATGTGTTTGAGGGCATTATCAGTCTTTGTTGGGTATGTCTGTGGCCTTTCCACTTGCTGTAGTTCTCATGGGAGGTACATACTGCATAGGACATTGTGAGGTGCAGAGGGGCACACTGACTTACATTTCCCTAGCTGACACACCTTTTGTGATGACACGTATCATGTACAGGGATTATAAGACTAGTGTGCCATTGTGGATATCAAAGGGGAGGCTATTTTACACCTGTGTCCCATGTTCCCTTCTGACACCTCCAGTGGTAGGCAGGCAACCACCTATGTGGTAGTTAGTGGGTAACAAGGTTTGGAATGGGGTATGGTACTGCAGTATCAACACTGGTGTTCAGTCCATGCCTTGGTCACCAGGCACCTGTTGCAGTACATCTGCCCCCATGTCCCACTCTCTCTTTTTATACATATCCATATATATATATATATATATATATATATATATATATATATATATATATATATATATACATATATATATATATATATATATATATATATATATATATATATATATATATATATATATATATATATATATATATATATATATATATATATATATATATATATATATATATATATATATATATATATATATATATATATATATATATATATATATATATATATATATATACATATCTATAGACATTCATATCTATCTGTATATATGTATGTATCTACATATCTATCTATATATGTATGTATCTATTATATTATATGTATATACATATTATATCTATCTATCTATCTCTATCTATACATACCTCTCTATCTATTTATATATATATATATATATATATATATATATATATATATATATATAGATATATATATATATATATATATATATATATATATATATATATATATATATATATATATATATATATATATATATATATATATATATATATATATATATATATATATATATATATATATATATATATATATATATATATATATATATACACACACACACACACACACACACACACACACACACACTTCTAAACATCCATTGCTGTACATATACATGCACATGTAGGCACATAGACTGCCCACCTTTCATGGTGGGAATATCACTTCTGAAACAGTTGTGAGACATACCATTCTGTAATGATATTGCACAGTGTTGTGCAGAATGCATTATGCTGTCCTCAGGCCATATAGCTGTAGCAGGCCTCACTGGCTCAGTCCCACAGAAGTTCACCACCACATGACATATACCTGCACCGCATGCTGTTTTCAATGCCACACACTACAACCTATATTGATATGTGGACATAGCAACCTTCAACTACATATGTATGTCCAGCCTTCACTAACAGTTGCAGTATGTCCCTTGCCCTATGCATATCTGCATATACATATAGATACAGACTGCTAACACATATGGAGGGTTCACAGTATGTAGATTATGTAGTTTACATTACCTTTGTCTCTGACAGCTTTTTTTCTTTTGGCTTGCTGGCTGGCTTGCTTGCTGGCTTGCTGGCTTGCTTGCTGGCCTGCTTGCTGGATTGCTTGCTGGCTTGCTTGCTGGCCTGCTTGTTGGCTTGCTTGCTGGCTTTTTTTGTCTCTGTCTCTGTCTATATCTATATCTATATCTATATTTATCTCTCTCTCTCTCTCTCTCTCCCTCCAGTTGTTGCAATGATATTATTGCATGTGTGGACTGGCAGTACAGGCTGCTTTTGTAGGTATCTGCACATGTGCATGTGATGGCCTCTGCACCAATTGGTGGCCAGCATTTAGTAATTGCATGCAGCCAGCTGTGTGGTAATTGCAGTTCTCACTAGGTTGATAGGTTAGGTAGGCATAGGCCTTTCAGTTTTGCAAGGTGGTTTGCTGTGGACAAAGTTGTGTCAGTCAGAAGGTTGGTATATCTCTCATATCTGAGGCTGTGTTGTAGCCACTGAAATGCATGTTGTACTGAAACCTGACTGTTGCTTCTTCCAGTGCACTCTTCTCAGTGTGTATGTTAACTCACACCTGCCAATGCTAACACTGTTTACATGGGAGTATGTACTTTCCTGTGGGATTTGTGGATTAACTGGCATACAACAGTAGTTCTTGCAATGTGTTGCTATGGCTTTTCTATTTTCCCTTTACATTCACTCCTTGAATGCCGGATATTTGTCTTTACTGGAATGTGTTGCTATGGCTTTCCTATTTTCCATTTACATTCACTCCTTGTAATGCATGATATATTTCTTTCAGCACTAAGTTCTTATATGTTTGCTGTTGCTTGGTGGTACTTCATGCAGTCTGGTGAGCCCAAGGTCTGGGGTTTGACACTTACAAAGGTATTTTATTTTGCTGCTGAGCAGTACTGGGTCCTTGTTATACAGAGTGAATAAGGCACTTTTAAACAGTTGTAAGCGGGAAGCAGGAAGTCAGTGGGAACACCAGCTAGGGATGTGCAGGCTGGGTGTAGGGAAAGCCCATAGCTGCACATTTCTTTAACATTTGCTGTGACATTTGAAACCTTCCACCCCTGAGAGAGGGGTGAGGGCAACTAAGTATATTGTACTAACAAGTATGAATATCAGGCACATGTGGTGCTTGTGTACTGCTATACTGTCATTAGTATGTTAGATGGCTACATCCTTTGATATTTCTGTGTTGTACTCCTACATAAGGGCATGCTTGTGGAAGTAATTCTACAGCTATTTGCAGAGTGTTTAACAGCAAACAGGCTAATATGCCTGTGTGTTTCTGACACTTCCAGGCCTCAGATACTCTCAGGTATATATTTGACCAGCCTCAGGGAAAGGTACATATCAGTGGGATACACCCATGATATATTTCAGATATTCTGCAGTTGTGACTGTGGGGTATTTTGAGCATATGTATTACTACACCATTTCTGACATGCAAGTAGTGTCTACTGTAACTTATTGACAGTTACCATTACGTGGGATTCCCCACCTTTCTGCCTGTGAGTACATTTTACAGGGAGTCAGTGGGGCACAGTTAACATTTGTTTGCAAATCAGGGACATCCCTGTAAATCAGTCACAGTTGGGAGTTCTGGCCTCTTACCTATTTAAATATGGCAGTGTTTATCCTGCTCTGATACTGTGTGGGGCTTGTAAGGTGCTACTGTAACATTATTACCTACTAACATGGCTGTTTCCCTTATCACACTAATGTAATGCAATTCCACAATAATTGCCAGTAAAGATACACAGAACAAGCTTTGTGTAATGGCCTTCCTATTTTCCCTTTACATTCACTCCTTGTATTTCATGATATATTTCTTTCAGCACCAAGTTCTTGTATATCTGCTGTGGCTGAGTAGTAATTCATGCAGTCTAGTGTTGCCAAGGTCCTGGGTTCGAGACTGACAGGGGTATTTTATTTCTCTGATGAGCAGACTACAGGCCTTGTCATACAGAGTGACTAAGGCACCTTTAAGCAGTTGTAAGTGAGTTTGCGTGACGCTTAGGTACGATTATCTACGCTTAGCTAAGCGCACACAAGCGCACACCCGCTGACTACTGCTTAAAAGTGCTTAGCCCCGCTAACACCCACGCTATTTTCTTTTAAAGAAAAGAAAATGGGGAAATAGGAAAGTGGTGAAAAAGGGGGCACAAAGGGGGTAGGACAGTAGGAAAACAAGCTCGGGATGTGCAGGAAGGATGTAGGGAAGGCTCATAGCTGCTCAATTCTTTACCAGCAACAGCTGTGCATATGTTAGAAATTTAGAGTGACATTTGACACCTTCCACCCCTGGGAGAGGGGTGAGGACAACAAAATATGTTGTACAGCCAGTTGTAATTATCAGTTTACATGTCCAGCAGACATGTATGCGAAATGGGCAGCTATGTATGGGGCGTATTTTTTTTGTGGGAACAGAGTGCCCTTTTTTATTTTTTTTTCAGGTGAGAGTGGAATGTGAGGTACAAGAAGTAGGTATTTTTGGGGAGGTAGGTTGGGGAGGTTAACAGACAAGACAAACAAGACGCATACAGGGGCAGAGTATGACACATGTGGGAGGTAAACACAATTGACGGGGACGGATGTTTGGATATTGCAAGCCCATGAGCCCACAGATGGCAACAGTGGAACTGAGATCCCCACCCATGGGCAGTTACCACTGCGCCTTCACAGCCCAGGCCGGGGCTGTGCTGGGGGCTGGATAGGTTGGGCAGGCACACCCATGAGTTGCGCCACTCTGCCTCAAGCTGGCGTAGGGGATCAGTCACAGAACGCCTGATCTCATTACACACCAGACCTGACCGTATGGAGGGTGAGTGGAGGCTCTCCTCCGGCCACGCTTGCAGAGGGGGGACGAGCCCCATCCCCTGCAGCGCTTCCACCGAAGGTAGCACAGGGCCACCAGTGGAGGAGGTCCCGGCCTGGGCACTGGTGCCATGTGCACCCGCCAGCTGAGGTGGGAGAGGTGGGTCCGCTGGAACCCACCTTCCCTGTTGTCCTATGTTTAGCAGTATTATATGGTATTTTGGGTTTGTAACAAACAACACAATTCAAAATTAGTTGTAACAGCATGCATCAGTATTCCCATTAACCAAACACACATGAATTCCAAACATTGAGCAGCAAGCATAACACATGCCTATTTAGAACAACAGTGGACATTCCATCAGCATGCAGGGCTGATTGGTGGCAGCAGGCCATCAGGTTTGGATATGTGAACAGGGCACATGCATCAACATACATGCAGATATGTATAAACCAACAGGACAAATGTCCATGGGAATTAATTGTGAATACACATACCCAGTTTGGTGTGGAATGTCATAATTTGTGAAAATAGGGTGGGGTAGAGAAATATTACATTAACAACTTAAACTACCTATACATATACTGTACATTCCTAGTAGATGCAGCTATATATCCCCTACATGTATTAGTACAGTTTCCTGTATGTAACCTTAGGAATGTTGGTGATGGGCATGTTACTGCTACATTAATATACATTCCATTTTTATTCATATATGTTCATATCTGGCTGTGTTCAGGTAAAGCATCCTGCTACATTTGATTTATTTGGGTCTGTCTAGACAACTGTGGATGTTCAGCAACCATACTATCTCCATGATGCAAGCGTACAGCAACATATACAAATTGTGGGTCAGACACAGTCCAGGTTCTGTACTTTATTAAAGACATTTCACTCTTTGGTTGTGGCTGTCTCATTCATTTCATTATGTAGTGAATGCATTATACCTTTATTCCAGATTTATTACAGCTTTCTTGGTAGCTTCAAACTCTCTTTTTCACACTCTCTCACTTATTTTATATTTACATTTAAGGATGGTACTTAATTCTAGGCTTTATTAACATTTATTGCTGGGTTACAACAATCCTTTCCAGTTGATTCACTTATTTCATATGGCAAAATTTAGAAGGATGTATTCGCCAGTTGTCTATCCTTTGTTGATTGATTACAACACTCATTTTCAGGCTGAAGCAGTTATCTGATATTACAATACAGGTGGGGACTGTATTTGAGACTTGTTTAATCTTTATTACTGGATTGCAATACTCTTTTCCAGGCTGCATCACTTATCTAATCTTACAATACTAGCAGAATCTTTCTTCTAGGCTTATTTGACCTTTATTACTGAGTTACAACACTGAACTCTTTTACAAGCTGTCCCACTTATATTCTATAACAATACCAGCAGAATAAGTACTAACCTGCCTGGTGGCACAACCTCGACAGCCTATCAGCATAGGCTTGCCGATTCGCGGAACGAACACCTGCAGCTATAATATAAATGAAGGAATATTGTAACATACCTATCCATGCTATAGGCTAGGATAGCATTTCTTACATACTTAATTAAATGGATACTTACTCAGTAGTGGGGCATTGGGCAATTGGCGGGCCTCCTGGATCCATCGGTTCAGTTGGTCCTCCTTTCGTCGCTTCAGGTCCGCATGGTGGTGACGGACCTGTTCACCAGTCCTCTGAATGCCTGTGGCACTGGTGAGATCATGTAACAACCGGTTCCACGCCTCTGCCTTATACGCTCCCCATTGAGCCTGGCCCTGCATGAGTTGCGCTTCATGATCATGGGCTAGGAGCCAAACCATATATTTTGAATTCTCAATGCCCCAGCTTTGTGCTCTAAAGCGATTTCCCTCTCCTGCACCTGCCATCCTGACTGCAAATGGGTACCACAATCAGTTATGGTGTGTATTCCCGCCTATGGGGCTTATATATGCCGGTTTTCCCGCACTTATCTGTGATTGGCCATTTTGGATATTTCTGTGCTTACAGCAAACCTGCTTTGTCATGGTTATATTTTCATTCATTCCTATATGTATGGTAATACTGTATTTCTCAGTACAACTGTCATGGCTTAGTGGTTCAGTACTTTGACTATGGTGCACACTATCCTGGGTTTGATCCTTGCCATTGCTTTTTTATTTTACTACTGTCTAGACAGGCTAGTAGGTGTGTCTGTGTGTAAAGGTGACTTTGCTACAGCTTGCCCAATGTTGCCCGATGGTAAGCTGGTTGGCGCGCTGCATAGCTCCGCACAAATGGCTTACACTGGGTAACGCATTATTTAGCCATAAGCACTCATATTAAGCTGGGTAAAGCACTGCCCAGCTACGGGCACCAATATTAAGCTTGTTAAAGCGCTGCTCAGCTACGGGCACTCATATTAAGCTTGTTAAAGCGCTGCTCAGCTACGGGCACTCATATTACTCTTGTTAAAGCACTGCTCAGCTACGGGCACTCATATTAGGCTTGTTAAAACACTGCTAAGCTACAGGCACTCATATTAAGCTTTATAAAGTGCTGCTCAGCTACGGGCAATTATGATCCTTTTTATATATACATAATATAGGTTTTGTTCAGAAATACATGGGCCATTTCATTACATTTTACTTAAATTAAATTTATATATATCGGGGAATTGTTTCATAATTATTTAAAGAAAAATGGAGGGGGATGTTGTGGGGCTCGAACTATGACTACCTATTCTTTGGGCGACGTCTGTACCGCTATGCTATTGCCACTTTGCTTAATTTGCATATGTAGATCTTATATGCTTTTCAATGTCATATCTGCTAACTGTGGTTGAGTCAGGGGTGGCCCGTGCTATTGGACTGCCGGACTGCAGCCCCCTCAAAACAAAAATAAAAAATAGAAAAAAAAAAAAAGTTTCAAAATTCGCGCATGTGCAGTAGTCCAGACTACTGGTCTACTGTATGCGCATGCTCAAGGCAGTCCAGATAGGGAAACGCGAGGAGACATCTGTGCACTTTAAAGTGCACAGACATGCTGGGATAATACATCATGGCCGGACTGCAACAGCCAGGAATGGGAATTGCTGCAGTCTCATCGTCGGGAAAGGATTTGAACTATCTCGCGAGTCTTTGGAGTATTGCGCGGGAAGGGGTTTGGATCTAATGTACGTTGGATGGAGAACGGACAGATAAGTGTGTTTGTATGGTGCTTTTTTCATTTACTGCGTTTGACTGTATGGTGCTTCTTTCAGTGTGTGTGTGTGTGTGTGTGTGTAAATGCCCCAGGTGCTCATGGTGGTGTGGTAGGGAATACCTCAGGCTTGAACCCTGTACCCTGTATGCAGGTGTTAAAGACTTGAGTTCCCTACCCACCACCATTTGTAAAATTGCAGATTTTGCCTCATATTTGATCTGATCTGTTCCTCATAATATCTGTGGTTTGTAAATGTTGCAATGCTTGATATTTGATGGTGAAGTAGTAGCATTGTTGTCTTACAGCTGCAGGTTCTCAGGTTTGATTCTTGGCTGGGGTTCCTTCTTTTTGGGGTCTGTTATCTTCTCCCTGTGTTTGTGTGGGTTTGCTTTTATTTGATGGTGCACTGGTAGCATTGTTGCCTCACAGCTGCATGTTCTCAGGTTTGATTCTTGGCTGGGGTTCCTTCTTTGTGGGGTCTGTTATATTCTCCCTGTGTTTGTATGGGTTTGCTTTTATTTGATGGTGCACTGGTAGCATTGTTGCCTCACAGCTGCAGGTTCTCAGGTTTGATTCTTGGCTGGGGTGCCTTCTTTGTGGGGTCTGTATCTTCTTCCTGTGTTTGTGTGGGTTTGCGTTTGTGTCCTCCCATGTTACAAAGACATGTCTGCATTATTTCTTCCTGGGCCTCTGCTGAAAATTGTTTTTTTGTTCCAAGTCAGACTGTCCTGATTAACAAATGTTAAATAAAATTGACAGGCATTTGAATTTCAGACTTCAGGAATCTGAATGTTTAAGTCCTTGCATATCTGATGGTGCAGTGGTAGTATTGTTGCCTCACAGCTATATGTTTTCTGGTTTGATTCTTGGCTGGGGTGCCTTCTGTGTGGAGTCTGCATCTCCTCCCTGTATTTGTGTGGATTTGCTCTGGTGCCCTGTCATTTTACAAAGACGTGTCTGCAGTATTTCTCCCTGGGTCTCTGCTGAAAATTGTTTTTATTCCGTCAGCAGTAAAATTGACAGGCATTTGAATTTTAGACTTCATGTTCTTCAGAAAATACATAGTAACACAACCGTAACACAACCTTTTACTCTAGCAATTTTCTAAGTTTATAAGATGAATATTTGAAATTTGTCCCTATTTTTGGGACTGTATTCCCTCATTATTGGCTTCGTCCAGGTTTTTTGTGCTAAGGTTGACAGCTATGGCAAGAACTGAATTCACTGGGTTTGTCCAGGTGTTTTGTACTAAGAGGTTGACAGCTATGGTGAGAACTGAATTCACTAAATGATAGCCATTTAAGTTTCAGTCTTCCTCTTTTACAAAGCAGCTGATTTGGCGTAGTGGTATGTTGCTCTGTTTTGCACAGGGAGCTTGGCAGTAAAATGTATGGTTCTAACAACTTTCCAAGATTATACAAGCAATGTTTGTGTCCCTGGTTTTTGGGTTTTGACCCCCAATACATTTTGGCTTTTCCAGTTTTCTTGTGCTGCAGTTGAGTATTGAGTAGATTTTACAAGGAGCTGAGAGCTGCAGGGGAACAGAAGTTTAGTGCTGCTTAAGTGAAGTTGGTTTACCTTGTTAATAGCACAACAAGTTGTGTACTTGCCTTTGATGCAGAAGGCTGTGGGTTCTACTCCCACAAGGGGTGGATGCTGCTGTACTGAGAATGTTCTCCTTGGTGAAAATACTAACTATGAGTCCGTTATCAGTTTGCCATCCATTTCCTCTTGCAATATTACTAGCTTATCATTTTTTAACGTAATATAGGCAATTTATTCCTGAGGGCAACAGGCACTTTATTTTCAATGAAACCATGAAATATAAAGGTGTTTGCTAGCAGCAACCTCTTCATTAGTTACAGATTTCTTTAATGTGGAATTATTTAGATGACTTTTACTTCTTCAGAGATAGTGCATATTTACTGATAATGGACTGTAGAATTGTGCATATTTACTGATAATGGACTGTAGAATTGTGCATACTTACTGATAATGGTGGACTGTAGAATTGTGCATATTTACTGATAATGGTGGACTGTAGAATTGTGCATATTTACTGATAATGGTGGACTGTAGAATTGTGCATATTTACTGATAATGGTGGACTGCGGAAGTCTGAGTAGACTTTTATGATAAATGTTCTGAACTGGGCAGTTTTGTCATTATGGGTGCATGCATTTTGTTTCATTGCTTACTGGAAAAATGTTCAAAACAAATTTAAAATGCCCTCTAACAACTGTAATATATTGTACAAGGAATATAATTTAGTACAATGAATAAGGTGTATCAAAGAGCACATGTATGTTTCATATGCAAGGGGCCTATGATTTGAAAACAGCCCAAAATTAATCTTTATCTGCCACTGGCAAAATGTATTTTCTTTGAATGTGGGTTTCAATCAAGGGCAGAGAAGTTTTAATGCTAAGTTTTCATTGTGAGACTGCATTGCTTTGTTTAGTAGATGACTTAGTGTTTGTGCTGTAAAATACAAAATAAAACTTTCAAATGAAGTCCAACTCATCATACAAGTAAAGCAGTATGCACATTAGTGTTTATGGTAAATGGAGTGAAATAGCCAAGTAATGGTTCATTGGAATGGCTGCAGAGGCTCCATTCAACCTTGATTTTGTCAGGGGGGAAGGGCAGCAAACTCAGACAGGACCAGCTGAACTATACCTCCCAACTGTCCAGATTTTCAAAGAATGAATAGATTTTTGCTTCTTATTTTTGGTTTGTTCTTCATAAAATTTGTAGTTTTCTGGCAAATCATTTAGAAATTAAATCACTAAATAATGATACACTGAGTTTCAGACTTCATAACCTTCAGAAAAATGCATGCAAAAGTAAGAACTGTTATTCTATCAACTGTCTCAATTTATACAAAAGCAATTTTAGTACTGTTTATATGTTGCCCCAGTACATTTGGCCTTGTTCAGATTTACTGCATTAACAGGTTGAGAGGTACATGCAAATACATTGCTTTATAGAATTAGGCATAGCCAACCTCTCAACTGTCTCCGATTTTGGCTTAAAATGTTGCTTTTCCCCCTAATAATCCCTCCACAAAATAGCAATTTTGGAAGAAAACATGGAGGGTTTACAATTAAGAAATAACTGTAATAATCAAAGTTATAGATTACTTGAAATGCATGTAGATTCTTTTATTTTGTCAGCTGCTCAAGTTAGCAGTACTAATATTAAAGTGTCCCTTCTTTGACAGGTTCCCAGCTGTATTGTGTGGCTATTTTATATTTTTGCATCACATTTGGTCCATTTTTCATAAAATTGAGTTTTGGCAAATTAGTGACAAATCACTAAAGACTGAAGTTAGAAAATAATGACAGACATTTGAGTTTCAGATTTTATACCCTTCAGAAAAGTCATACTAATGCAAGACCTATTCTATTATCTTTCTAAGTTTATTAGAGCAATATTTAAAATTGTCCTTATTTGTGGGCATTTGTCCCACTTCTGTGTATGGCTTTGTCCAGATTTCTTGCTCTGAGGTTGAGAGGTATGACACATGTGTCAGGGCCATCACAGTCAGCCAGAGACATTTCAAATTGTGACATACTTGTTGCACCCCACTCCACCATGTACTGACTCTGGATGTGTCCAAGCAAGGCAAGGAGTAGTTATGCAGTGTAAATGTGCAGTGTCCCCATCCAAGGTAGACACAAGTACTACAGTGGCTTTTCATCTGTCCTTGATTTTGCAGAAAGGTCTGGTTTCTGTCATATTTTTGTACTGTTGATTTATGCTTATTACTCAAAGTGCCTGTTGCTCTGTGTTTAAGTAGCAACGCTTTAATGATCATAATGTAAGCTTGTCTGAGATCGTAAGATGCAAGTAAGCTTTAATAAGCATACTGTTAAAGAATTGCCAACATTGAAAGCCTTTCTGTTGTTGCCATGCAGAGAATACTTGACTAGATAATGTATAAGCCTTGGGTATTAAAGGACAGGATTCCATTATTTTAAAAAGCTCATTACACTTGTTGGAGACTTCCAGTCATCTCTACAGACTTTACCCGTAAACTAAACAGAATGCCAATCATGTGTGGTCCATAACATGTACAGTAATCCTTTAAGCAATGTATCTTGAGCTTGTTTCTTGTTTGCTTTTCATTTTTTACTTACATGTTTTCCCCATGAAACAAGTAGATAGTTGTCAGGCAGCAGGTCTTTTTTGGATAAGAAACATTTTTACAAGTGGGGGCATCACAGAGATTTCTACTTTCAGCATGTTACTTGGCACTTTAATAAAGCTGAATATAAATTATAATTAGAACTGCAGTGCAAGGAGAAGTGGTTTGAGTTGAGTGCTTCTGGTTTTGCTTGTACTTGATTTTGACTGGCATTCCAGTAATGTATTTAAAAAGTAATTTATTTTTTCATGCCTCACAACCTTTTGTTTCCATCTAAATATTAAGTAAGCTGTCATGCAGCCAATGCATTGAAATATTTTTATTCTTCTACACTTATTTTTGTCTTGATTGGACTCTCATAATGATGGTTTGCCACCCAGGGCAGCGTATTTAATTAAAGTTAGTTTTTGTAGTTTTGAGCATAGCTCCTCGCCTTTCTGGTTGGCCACACCCCTTCCCCTTGACCCCACCCATTCAGCTGTCTCCTGCAGTCCCCCTTTGATTTGAAGTCACCAGCCGCCACTGGGTTGAGTGAAGGGCATACCCGCGCAAACGAGCGCAAATGCGGGCAAACATTTTGGAAATTAAAAAAAAAAAGGAAACTGCTATTTTTTACATTTTACACATTTTCAGTAGGGTTTAGTCTGTGGAGATGTGTGGTGTTGTGTTCCTTGACATTTCAGCGGACTCGCTCATGGGTGTTTACTTTCAGGACTCTGACTCTTCTGGGGCGTGTCCCTTTGCTGTACTCGGCAATCGGACACGCCCCCTACTTTCCTACACGGACCGTGTTAGACTTGGGTATGATTCAGCATGCCCTCATGAATATGCATGACATGCTGACGTCATACCGTTCAACTGCAGCCTCTGAGTAAGACATATTAAGTCTTACACAGAGGTTTCGTGAATCTGGCCCATGGTCTTTTTCTCTTTTACTCTTTTTACCATACCCCAAAATGTATCCTTCTTATATTTATACATTTTTACTATTAATCTCCCATCTTTTTCATTTATCCACTTTAACACTCTGTACAAATTTAACAAAGCAGGATATACCACTAGCTTAATTAACTGTAAACCTCCTTTTTCTTTATTTGCATACAAACCATTCTTTTTACTGTGTTTAATCTAGAACCTTATAAAAATTAAAAAAATAGCTACAATAATTCCTTTTCAAATATTGTTGGCAGCATAAATACACTTCCTAAGTATGCTATTTTCCCCCATCACTGTTGAATTTATCAAATAAATCTTTTTTTCTGAGAGATAATTTATATGTTCTCCAGAAAAGACAGGTTTGTTTTATTTCTTCTGCTGTTTTATTTTTATTCCGAAATTTTATACCTCACACAGAAGTTTCATTCATTGTAAAATATATACCCACTAGCTTTACTATGCCACCTAAACCTTTACTTTTCTCTTTATTTAAAGCCATCCCCATCACTGCTAGACACTCATTTATGAAAATTATTACCTTTATCCAAATTTTCTTTTTTGCAATTATTAATATGTTATCTGCATATGTTCACAGAACTGGAATTATTAACCCTTCAGGTGTTATTTAACCAACCTCTGTCATTTTGTAATTTATTTCACATGTTATCATATTCATAACTAATGCAAAGAGTATACAACTTATTTGACATCCCTATATTATATCACTCTTCATGCGTACCTTTTGGCTTAACCAGCCATTTACAAGTATTTTTACTTTATTATTACTATACACTGACATACATAATTTCCTAACTGTCTCACTTATATTCTGTCATTATTACCTATAAGATTTCATGTCCAGTTGTGTCAAATGCCTTATTAAGATCTCCTATCTTGATTTTTGCTTCTTCTTTTCTACTCATAACATCATTCACAACCTCAGTATCATTAATAATTCTTGACAGCCCGCCCCCTTTATACTATATATACTATCTTCCATAATGTTTTCCATTTTAGTTTCAAATCTCTTTTGTATTATTTTCATAAAGATCTTATAATCATTATTATTCAGTACTATCAGTCTCCAGGTTTTTAATTGTCTTTTATATTCCTTTTTCCATATGAATTGAAGTATTCCTCTGCTTAATTCTTTATACATAAAACCTTAATTTAACCATTCATTCAAAATCTTTAAAAATGCTTTTTTTTTTTGCCAATCCCTTAAATTTTTATATGGTTCCTACCCTATTCCATCTAATCCTGCACACAAATCTATATTTACTTGCCCTAATACTTTATCTAGCTCATTTAAAGAAATCTCATTTTCCAATTCTTTATTCTCTTTTTCTGTTAACTTTTTTATTTTCCATGTTTTATTCACTACCTTCTCTTTTTCTGTAAACACTTCTTGTACATATTGTACTACACTATTCATAACATTTTCCTCAGTTCTTTTTATTTCTCTTTTTACATGTTTTATTTCTCTCATTACACTACCATATTTTTATTAATCTGCTTAAGTAACTCGATACTTCTTTTATCCTTGTAAAATATCTTTGCTTATATGACAGTTCTTGTATTTTTTTCTTGATTTCTTTCATATAATTCTTTTTTCTTTTTCAAAATGCTTTCTATCATTATGTTCTAAATCTTACAATTGATCATTTTATGTTCTTTTATATTTTTCTTTCTCATATCATATTGCCAGTTTTAAAACATTTTTTATATTTTGCCTTAAATATCATCCACCATTCAGATCAATTTTTATAAAATGTTCTCATACAATATGATCTTTCCATAACTGTATATATAATGTGATATTTCCATAACAGTGTTACTTATCTATTTCCTTCTTCATTCCATGCTTTCTCATTTATCCTTTTATTCCTTTGCCTATTTTTATATATTCCTTGTTTTCCTTTATTTATAGCCATATTGCTTTATGATCATAAGATCCTACTTCAACTCCCTTTTGTTCTCCTATAATGAAACCTTCTGATACTATAAAATAATGTATTTCAGTTCTATACATACCCCTTTTGTAAGTCCATGAAGTTTTGTCCCAAAGTTATAACTTACCACATCTTATAACTTCTAACATTTTATATCATTTCCTTTCTTTTTACACTTGCCTCTTAAATCATAATTAAAGCCTTCTGTTATTATAATTTTCATATTTATTACTACATAGTCTAAAATCTGATGAAATATGCTTTCTCTTTTTTACAGTTAGTATAAGCATATAATGCTAGAATTTTTATACCTGTTCTTTCCATTTTAAATCTACAATTGTTAATCTTCCCATTTTTGCTAAACTTACTAATATCTTTGTTGTATTTCTACAGAATATGGCTATTCAAGAAAATTTCTCATTTTCTATATTTAAGATTATCTTTCCTCCCCATAGTTTCTCTGTGTGTAATCCTTCTTCATTTTTAAATATCTTGCGTCTTCTAAAATAATTACATCTACATCACATGTATTATAGCACTCCAAAATCCATATGCTTCTTACTACATTTTTAAGACTGTTCACATTTACAGAAAGCACTGTAAACTTTTCATTTCCCCTTTTTCACAGATTTCATGATTTCATAAGTTCATAGCTAATTACCAGGCTAGCTTTCTTAATAGATCATTCTAAGCCTAGCCAATTTCCCTCCCAAGGGTGAAAATGAAACACTGTACCTTGTGTCTGTGAGTCAAACACCTTAACCATTATACCAACCCCCACTCATTAGCTGCATATATTCTTTTTCATCCATTTCCTTTCTTTTTTTTTTCTTTCTTTTGTATTTATCCCTTAAATTTTCCTTTTCCTGTCTTTTACCATTTTACCAATATAATTCTTTTTTTTACTACTTCCCAGTTTATGTCTTTTTTATTACTTGTTTATTATGTTTCTACTAATTTTAATCTTTCTTCTATTTGATCATTTTTTCTTTCTTTTTTCTTACTCTTATTTTCATTTTTTGCAATGTACCCATAAATGCCCAATTTTGCTACTTTTATAGCATTTCAGTTCATATTTATTACATCTTGTTCCATTTCCACAGAGGTATAACATTTTCTTTTATCACAGTTAGTTATCAAATGCCCCTCTTCTCCACAACTACCATGTTTTGGATTGTACCCTAGTATTTTACAACACACCATTCCCCTCCATATTATAATTTTTCTCTAGCTATTTTTACCCAATATTATAATCCCAGCCACCAGTCTATAACCCCCCTTTATTATAAGTATTTGTAATGTCCAGTACTTCTTTACATAAAGTTTTCAAATGTCCTTTCAAAGTCTATATTTCTACCTCTTCTTTTTTCTTTCCCTGTTAAATGTTTTTTTTACATAAAGATTCCATGGATTACAGTCTTTCTTTTTTTCATATTCTTCAAGAACATTTTCTGTTAAAAACTGCCAGATATAATGTCAGAAAATATCTCTTTGGTAATAAGAATAAATGATCTTACCTAATGTGTTTTTACACCCAATGGAGCTATTACATTTTCCCACACTTCATACTTGTCTATTTTGTTGTCTTCTTTAGTTTGAATCCTTACCACATGCTTCAGTTTTTCATTTTCTTCTCCCTTCTTTTTTATAACTCCACTTTTGCCTTCTTTGACTTTCTCTGTATATGTTTTCTTTTCCACCTCAGTACTATTCTTCAGGATTGACTCTTCAATCTCCTTTAGTATTTTCTCCATAATGTCATCCAGGAAATATCTCTTTCATATTCTGGCTCACTCTGCACCACCATTTCTTTAAGTAAATCATCCTGCAACCCTCCTGACTGGAGGGTTGTAATTATACATCCACCATTTGCTGACTCATTTCCATCAAACAGATTTCTTTGAAACAATTCCTCAGAATCCTGCATACATTCTCTGGTCTCAATATTTGCTTTCTCCTCTGATTTTTTCACCACTTCATCATCACCTTCTCTCTCCATTTGTCTCCTTGTTTCTGCAGGCCACCTTTGCACCTGGAATGGAAACAAGAAGTGCTCCTCCAAAATGAGTCCCACTCACAACAATGACGAGTAGGGTTTTTTATTTTATAAGTACATATATACATCACATATTATTTACATATTAAACATTACTTACAAATATTTACATATATCTATATATTTTTTACATTTTAAATATTCCTCCCATTCTTTTACCCATAACCAAAACCATATATTTTCCAATATCTTTGCAAGATTCCATTTCCCATTATATTTGATTTCATTAAATCTCTCAATCCATATTGTCCATGCCACATACAAAATAATTATCTCCATCTTCTTTACGTCTTCTTGTCTTTGTGTTCCATAATAACTATACTCTATCATGTCCATGTTTAACTGTTCACATTTTAAACACTTTTTTAATCATTTCATGTTTACATATTTCTACCCATAAATTCTTAATTCTGTCACATTTCAAGAAGACATTCAGACGTTTCTAGTTTCTACACTTGTTACAAACTTTATCTTGTTTTCTCTTGTACTGCATACTAGGTTTTATGGGTAGTTTATATATGGATAATCTCCACAAAAACTCATTACATTCCTTATTTTTTATAATTTTTATATCTCCTTAGTATGGCTTTTTTCTTATTAATTTCAGAATCTTTTCATGGGTCAAAAAATAAAAATGGTTCATTACATTAATATACCATTCCTTTCTGATTCTTTCTGCAACAATATTTCTTATTTTCCATAATACAGTTTTATTCTGATAGTCTTTTATTTAGTCATTATTACTATTTCTGGTTCTGTGTTTTACTTCCATTCCTTCCCATACATGTTTGTATTTATAATACATTATTGTTTCTATCATATTCTTTTCTTCTTTCATAATAGTTTTTAGTACACTGTATAAGCTTAAAGATGCCACATACACAATAGGATTAATTAAATCTAGATCTTCTTGGTCTTCCTTCATGTAAAGTGTTCCTCTTTTAACCAGGTTCAGCCTAGAACCCAAAATAAATGAAAATACTAACATCATTAGCTCTTTTTCATATTTTACAGATATCATATAAATGTTTGCTATATACTCTATTTTTTTAATGTCATACTCTAGAGTAAGTATGCCTTCATTCTATATGAGAACCTATATGTTTTACAGAACATGAACATGTCCTTTACTTCTGTCATAACTTTATTCCATTGTTCTTTATATTCATTTATCCCAAATTTTATTCCCAACACTTCTATATAATTGTCATTTTCCATTAAAACCAGATACTTCACTTTTTTCTTTATTTACATTTAATCCAATCTTTTCTAACATTATACCTAACTTTAAGTTTACTCTTTCCATTCATAATATATTCTTTATTATTACAATATAATCTGCAGAGGTATACATAATTGGTATTTGTGCTTCTTTTACCATATTATAACCTCTATTTCTTAACATTTTGTTAATTTCAATTATGATTATATTCATAACCAAGGAAAACTTAAATGACTGGCTGGACACCCCTGTCTTATTCCCCTTTCTACTTTTATTTCCTCCCCTATTCATCCATTCACATTTAATTTCACATAATTTCTCTTATACACTGATTTAACTACATTTAAAACTTTTCCACTTATGTTGTACTCTTGTAAAAACCTCTATAATGATTCATGTTGTATATCATCATAAGCCTTATGCCCCCTATCATTATTTTTGTCTCCACATTCTTATTAATAATGCCATCAATTACCTCTCTAATTATCCATACTAATTACTGACATACTGTTCCCTTTCTTCCGGGGCTATTGTGAAGGGGCAGTATGTGAGAGCAGCTAGGATGGTTACTGAGGATGAAGACTTTATTAATAAATGTAACCTTATGAAAGGGATGCTTTTGAATAGGGGTTACCCTAAGGGTATGACTGAAGTATTAATGAAAGAAGTAATTGAAAAAAGGAAGAAAAAGATTTTAGTCCCATTTTATCACTGCAACATCGGGTAAATATTAAGGACAAGATAGTAGGAGAGGTTATCACTTGTCTTTATCAGAGTTCCTTTATTACAAGCTTTAGCTTGGATTGTGAAATTATAAGGTAGTTGCTAAATAAAAACTGGATTATTATGAAGGAGGATGTAGACATACACACTAAGATGAGTGAATGACCTATGGTTATATATAAGAAGTGTAGTACTTTTAAGAATTTACTTGAAAGACCTATAAAAGTACATGATGGTAAGAGGAATGGCATGAAGAAGTGTGGGCCATGCTGCTATTGTAAATGGATCAACGTAGGAGCCAAATGTGTTACTGGTGATAGGAATTTTAGCATTAAGGATAAATTTAATTGTAAAATCCAGGGGGTTGTTTATTTTGCCCTCTGTCAAGTATGTAAATCTGTCTATTTAGGGAAAATGGAGCATGCACTTAAAGCGCAAATGTATGAGCATTTGTATGATATGAAGAAAGGGAACAATGGTAACACTCTGGCTAAACATTTAACTTTATATCCAGAACATGATTTTAAATTTGTTGTCATAGAGCAAGTATGTCCATTGAAACAGTGGTAGGTGCTTGGTTACTACAGCTGGAAATAATGCAGCTGTATTGGCAACTGTTTTTACACTTGTAAACCATTGGGTTTGAATGATAATTGTAACATTACATGTTTATTGAAGAAAAAAAGCAGTTGAAAGATAAGTAAAACGTCATTGTTAGGGGATGTAGTATTGTGTCCTATTCCACCTATAAGTGGACCTGGATTTATTGAGCTATTAGGAGGTACTTGATAGACCCTGGCACTTTTTAGATGTTTTAATTCTCCATTGTACTCTTTGGGTGTGTAAATGGGCTGATTATGGTTTAGTTCAAACATTATTTTAACTAAAAAGGGTAATGATGGCTAAATCTATTTTATGCTGTTTATTAGGTAAATGTGTTTGTTACAGTTTTATGTAATTGACCATGGTGTTGCATAACATTATTTATGGCCATACCATCCTGTATGTGCCTGATCCTGTCTGATCTTGGAAGCTAAGCAGGGTCGGGCTTGGTTAGTACTTGGATGGGAAACCACCTGGGAATACTAGTTTACCTAAAAATGAAAAGGAATTTTATGTATTTACTTGGGCTACTAACTAGTTTCTTTTACAGTTTTTTTCACAAGTTTCATATGACTGTAGTGCATTTTTAGTAGTCCAGATAGGGTATTTTTAATAGAGTGTATTTGATTACATTTATTATTTAACAAGCTTTGGCTTTTAACACTGTCAGGCTTTTTATGATTTATCTGGTTTTGTGTATTTGGTGTGGGCTCTTTAAGAGGCTTTAAGGCAGGCCACATGACTTAGAGAAATTATTTAAGATGGTGTGCGCTGTTTTCTAATTATCTGATGAAGCCTTGGGGGTAACCAGGATGAAAGCGCTTATTTATTGTTTACAGAGTTTTGCACATTTTAAAGAACAAGTTGGTTTATTAACAAAATCTGTTTTAAAACTGTTTGGAGCTGCAGTTTACTTCACTGCCTTCCTTCCTGTTTGGTTCCTAGTTCACGGCAGTGGTATCTGTGAAGTTCCCTGGTGTCCTGGACAAATTTCTCCTAGTCAGTATGAATACCACCTCAGGTCTCCCCTGGAAAAAGACTTTTGGTCTAGTGGGACTAAACCAGTCAAGAAAAAAATACGAATAAATAAATACATAAATTATGGTTATAACAATATCTCAGTTATTTCATTATATCCTTGTACTCTTGATTGTTTTAATCTATCAAAGTAAAAGTGGTTATATTTATTTTATCTCAAAGAACCTACCACTTTAAAGTGATGCTGAAGTTTTTTTCCCAGAACCCACTTCAAGCCACCTTTATACAAGCCATGCTAGACATAAGAAAGTCATTTTTTTATTTTTTATGTAAATAGAATGTCAGTAGTGTGATTTATAGGCATCTTACACAACTGCTTGAACCATTCTTCATTTTTACTTTTTTTGCTTGAATTACACTGATTTGTGTTTTCACAGCAGTTCTTACCTCTTTATTTGTAGTTGTAAATACACAGCAAAATAAACTAGATGAACTGCATGTTTTAAGTCTTCCGATTTTTAGTCTAAGTGCTGATAGACACTCTCCCACATTTTTCACGAGGTGTCAAACTTATCGTTGTAATCCAGGAGCTGTTAACTGACCACTCTTGCTTCTGTTTCAAAGAACGTTTAACAGACATTTAAACAAATTTTCTGTTTACCAGTGTCTGCAATGGGAACATGTGTGTTTTATATGGAATGTTGGCAAAAGGAGCTATACTTGTTTATAGATACTTTCCTTACAATGCAGCACAGAACAAAATAAGTCAAACTGTTATATTTTGGTTAATGATATTTTTTTATTTCTACGATGGCACATATCCCTTTGTTCATGACATTTTCCCACCTCTCTGTTTTATTGGAAGTTACACCCTTAACTTGTTAGACTGTAGCATGCCAACACTTCAGTCAAACCATAATCTTTGAGCATGAAAAATTGTAGCTGTTTGTGTCATGAACATTGCCAGCATTTCTAAGATTATGGCATTCACAGTTTTTTCTGTGTTTTTTTCCTATAGTCCCTCCTTAGTGAGTACACTATCTCCCCAAGCGGTCCTGTGGTCTGGCTGCCTGACTCGCCTACTGTCGCTCTACCCCTGGGTACTCCCTCTGTGTTGTGGTAAAGACACGGAACCTCATAACCACATCCAACTGAAAAGAGGCTCACCTCCTATAATTGCTTGAAGACTCCATTCAGCTAAACGTGCCCTACAGTGCGTTTATCCCTCACACAAGTGTATGTTCAGTCTGCTCTACCCCGGGTACTCCCTCTGTGTTGCGGTAAAGTCACGGAACCTCATAACCACATCCAACTGAAAAGAGGCTCACCTCCTATAATTGCTTGAAGACTCCATTCAGCTAAATGCACCCTACAGTGCATTTATCCACTCACACAAATGTATGTTCAGTCTGCTCTACCCCCGGGTACTCCCTCTGTGTTGTGGTAAAGTCACGGAACCTCATAACTACATCCAACTGAAAAGAGGCCCACCTCCTATAATAAGAAGCTCACCTCCTATAATTGCTTGAAGACTCCGTTCAGCTAAAACGCACCCTGCAGTTTGTTTATCCCTCACGGAAGTCCGCTCTACCCCGGGGTACTCCCTCTGTGTTGAGGTAAAGTCATGGAACCTCATAACCACATCCAACTGAAAAGAGGCTCACCTCCTATAATTACTTGAAGACTCCATTCAGCTAAACGTGCCCAGCAGTGCATTTATCCCTCACACAAGTGTATGTTGCCTTGTTACCTAAGTGCATACATGTGTTTTTTTTCTTTCTGCTTAAATTACCCTGTGAGTAGATTTCTTGCCTCCAGTATGCTAGCAGCCAACTGCATCCTGCCTCTCTCCCTCGCCCCAACAGATAATATTTTATTCTACCCTAAGGCTACAGTAGGTTACCACTTAGCGGGATCCCCGCTGGTAGCCATTTCTTACTATCGCCACTAGGTAGCATCACATACCCAGGAATAAGCCTGTATTCATGTTTTTTCTCTCCCTGAGATTTTCCATCTGAAATAGCCCCTTATCACTTTTTCTTGATCCCTAGCTGTTTCTTCCCCACTTTTTCTACTACCCTTGACGCCTTAGCATTTTATGCTATAGGCTTGCTCGTTCTGTTCTTCCTTACACCTCAGCTGCTGTCTCCTTAACTTATTGATTGTTTTCTTTCTAGCCTTTCACTGTTTGGGTCTACCCACTCCGTTCGCCCTGTGGGCTCAATCCACTCCCCTACTCTACCCCCAAATCCCACCCCCCCACTGCACCTAAACTTATACCTCTACAAACCACACCCCTTACATTAGCACCCAATCCCCAACCTCTTCTCATTACCCCATTATATGCCAATCACACAAACACTCACATCCCCTCAGTAACATACTCATTCACTCAATTACATCCCACCTCCTACCTTCTCTCAACCCAAACCCTTTTCCTTTAGACTTAATTTCACTCTCACTCCTCACCATTTCTACCAAATCTTTATCTGTCACCTTACGATGGCCATTATTCCTATGCCTACACACAAAACACTACTACTCCTTTTCATTATTCTTCCTTTTCTATCTATATCCAATATACTAACAGCCTACGAACATCTCTGTATCTCTAAACATCACCACCCCTCCCAGCATACTTTACTAGTAACTCAAGCATCCTCCTTTAACCATATAAACATCACATCAACACCCTCCTACCTACTTCCTATGTATCACAGAGTAACCCATATTACCTACCTTCAATCCAGAAAATCTTCTTACATCTTCTCCAAAACTTTAAAGTTCACAATCACACCTCAACTACACCACCTATTAGATGGTGACATTCACCCCAATCCTGTCCCCAGCAACATAGATACCACTAACCCCCCAAACCTTCATTCCTTCTACCTCTTACACCCAAACAAAACATTCTAACTCTCTCCTAATAGCACATCTCAACATTCGTAGCATCAATAATAAAATCACCCACCTTCATGCACTCTTAGATGTTCATTCCTTTGACATCCTATGCCTTACAGAAACATGGCTAAAACCTACAACCCAAGATAAGGAAATTACCCCACCTGGATATAATATTCTTAGAATAGATCGTAAACCCAAAAAAGGTGGGGGTGTAGCCATCCTTTACAAATCTGGGCTACAAGTCACTACTCTTGATATACAGCTTCCTACTTGTAGTAATGCAGAAATCCTTACAGCAAAGCTTCAAATCAATACCTTTAAATCCATTTATTTATTATGCTCCTATCTTCCCCCTCGAAATAACATCAATACTCTCGAAAATATCCTTAGCTGGCTCTCCACTTACCTACCCCAAGAAACTATAGTACTGGGCGATTTTAATATTGACTGGAATACCTGTAGTTCACATAACCCAACAACCCATATAAACCTATATGGATTTTCCCAACTAATAACCTCCCCCACTAGACTCCATAAACCTAATACCAAAGAAAGCACCTTAGATTGGATCCTTGTTAACAATCATCCCTCCTCATATAAAGCAGGCATCCTTCTGGATGACATTAGTGACCACTCACTAACCTTTGTAGATAGACAAAAGATCACCATTCCTAACTCTAACTTGTTTAGAACTACTCGATTTAACTTAAAGCATGTGACTGGTCTCCTCTAAAATACTTACAACTTGAGGAAGCAGTGTTATACTTTAACACCAAATTCTTACAAATCTTAGACTACCATGTCCCTATTCGCTCTATCAGAAACTGCACAAAAACTGCTCCATGGCTTACAAATGAAAACTAGACAAAAAATCACATTAAGAAATAAGATCTGGGCCAAATGGAGAACCATGAGAAATCTGGAAGGCCACCTAAATTTTAGACAGTTGAGAAACGCTACCAAAACATCTGTGCTTCATGACAAAAAAAGCTTTTACTTTCAACTCCAACAGACCCACAAGCACAAACCACAAAAGTTCTGGTCAGGTATAAACAGGCTCTTACACCCAGGTCACTCCAAAACACCAATCCCATCAGGTTCCACCCATGACAATCCTAAGCTTATTGTTGAAGCTTTCAATACCTTCTTTACTGATACCATCCAATCCCTAGCCAGTTCCTTACCCCCTGTTACCACAATTCTGTCACCCACTATCACTAACTTATCTCCCTCATTTCATTTACAACCTGTACCTACGTCCTTTATTTGCACCCTCCTCCATAAACTTAAACCATGCACTCCTAAAGCAGACCTCCTTCCAGCTGATTATCTACAGAAATCAGCAAAAGTCATAGCCTATCCCATTTCCATACTCATAAACAGAACTATTACCGAAGGAACAATCCCTTCCATTTGAAAATCTTCCCATATAATTCCCCTTCATAAGGGTAGTGACTCTACTGAACTCTCAAACTTTCGCCCAATAGCCCTACTCTCTCCAGTAGCAAAAATAATGGAAAAGTGCATCCACCAACAGCTCCTTAAAGACCTTCTCCACAACAACTTACTTGCCAGCTGTCAGCATGACTTTAGGCCATTCCACAGCACAACTACTGCCCTCCTATCCTTTTCTGACTGCATCAACAAAAACCGTAATAATAACACCCTATCTTCTGCACTCTTTATTGACCCCTCAAAAGCCTTCGATATGGTAAACCATCAGCTTCTTTTGGATATTCTTAAATCCCTCTCTCTTGATACACAGGCACTACACTGGTTTAAGTCCAACCTAGAAAATAGACAACAAGTTGTGCTCTGGGGCAATGAACTTTCCTCACACCTTCCTGTTACCCTTGGTGTTCCTCAGGGTTCTATTCTAGGCCCTCTCCTATTCTCGATCTTTATTAACTATCTACATCTAAACATTCCACAAGCAACCTGTATACAATATGCAGATGATTCAACATTAATTTGCTCTGCTACTTCCTTACCAGAACTCCAATCCCTTACCCAGAATGTATTCCATAAATTGGAAAGCTGGTTCCTACAGCACTGCCTTCTCCTGAACGCCAAAAAAACTAAATTATTGCTCTTCAATCCTACAATAAAGTCCTCACAAATTAACCTCACAGTGACATCAAATAATGGTACTGTTATAACTCCTGAACCTACCACCAAACTCTTAGGTGTAACTATAGACCATAACCTTACCTTCGACTCACACATCAGTACCACCATAAAGTCAGTTAACAGAAAGCTAGGCACCCTTTATAGAATTAAACTCTACCTTACCCCTATAGCTAGAACTACTATTGCCCACACCCATCTCATCTCTACCCACTTCTACTCCTCTCCCATTTATACTAATCTCTCTAACCTCAACAAATTGGCAGCCACTTATAACAACATAGCCAGATTTTCCACCATCTCCTCATATAGAATCCACCATTGTCATAATCTAAAACTACTAGGATGGCTAGAACTCAAAAATCAACTAATATTTCAACAACTTCTTATCACACACAAAATCCTTTATCATCCTAGTAATACTCCAATACTAACTAGTCTTATCACCCCCTACAAAATCTCACAACCCTTCGCTCAGCTAACAGATTACTAGTAACTAGACGTACATCCAAAAACAAGGCTAGGGACACACTGTTCTCTAATACTGTAGGGAAAACATGGAACCTACTTCCCACTAAACTGTCATCTCTCTCCTCTACATTACTATTCAAAAAGCAACTTAAAGAATATCTTCAAACTCACTGGCTATGCTCTTGCACAAATCTTGAATAGAATCTCCCTCCCTCATATTTTATGTCTACCATTCTTTTAACTGCCTTTTTGTATACCTCTTATTAACCCCTGAGAATTTATATTGTTTAGCCTTTTAAAGTTACTACTAACTTTGCCTTTCCTTGAATCTGCTGCTGAGCTAAAATGTGCTTGGCAAGCTCTCTGCTGTATAAACTTGTCTCTAACTTAGAGATATAATGACCTATAGTTTGTAAATACTTGTAAATTATATTAGTACATCACTGGTATTTTCAGTTCAGCCTACGAAAGTCACTACTAACATTGCCCTTCCTTGAATCTGCTGCAGAGCCTAAACTTACTTGCAAGCTCTCTACTTTATAATCATGTCTTTGCCTTAGAAATACTTGGAACTATAGCTTGTTAATGTTTGTAAAGTATATTTAGTTCTACACTGTTATGTAAAATCTTGTTTTTCTTGTCTATATTAGTACTGCACTGTTTGTTACTGGTACTCATAGTGGAGCTTTTCTCCCGGGTCTCTACTAAAAATTGACATGTATCCAGCTAGAATAGCCGGGTCAACAAATGTAAAAATAAAATAAATTCTAGAGAAATGGTCTTTCATTTTTAATAGTGGATTATAGGTGATTTGTTACCATATATCATACACTTTATTGGTCTGCTGTTTTGGAGTTTTTTTTCACATGTTCTATATATTCCAACAGCTAGCTAATGTGCCCTGGCAAAAAAGGAACCTAGAGTTGCCGCTGGTCACTCCATGGTAAAGATACATTTCTGCTATGTTTATATAGTTATGCATCTGTTAGTATCACCACAAGGGTTCTAATTTTGCAGGTAATACTTTTAAAACTGCAAATTTACACATACTCCCACACCTCACCATGAGGCACATTAATTTATACATAACCAAATTTTGAGTGCTATAATTTTGATAGTCCCCTGGTATGATTTAGAAAACTGAGAGGTATGCATTAGTGAGTGGGGGAAAAGTTGGGTGTTTGAGCAGGGGAGGTGTGGCATCGACAATGGAATACATGGAAAGAAATAGGAATGTATAATATATGTTCATGTGTGATATCCTCAGTGTTGTACTACAGCACGGTCTGAACACAGTGTGATGAGTATAGTATGTGGGGAGAGATGGCCATAGCAGTATTACCACAACAGATAACACGCTGCATAAGTACTTCATTACCACTGCACAGACACAAATGCATGTGTAGTGCAGCAATGTCATACAGTCATACCCACAGGTTACTCATAACTAGTTCAGTTGTAATTCTTATTCTGTGGTCATCCACAGTCAGTCAAGCCAAACATAAAACACATCAGGGCACCCAACATTTCTAGGCTGGTAGCTAACATGATAAAAAAGCACTTATATTACCTGTAGGGGCTGAAGTTGGCATCTAAATTAGTTTATTGAAGCAGATATGACTAAACCACATTATCAAAACTATTCTTGTAATAGTCATCTCTGTGGTCACTGAAATGTGTCACTAAGGAGAAAACCCCTTTGCAGTGGCAAGTTCAGAGGAACTAGCATTTTCTGTGAAATGGCTTAAATACTAATGTATACAGTTGATTATCACACAATTTGTATGGCTCTGTGAAAAGTATGCTACAGTAATCACTGTGAGCTCTCAGTTTCAAGATGATGTCTCTGTCATGATTCACTGCTGGATCTATACATCTATAGGTTACTCAGTACTCCAGAAAAAAAATCAAACATCCATATACAAACAAAGATTTACATCTGGAAGAGCTGTCTGATGACTGCAGCTACTGTACCTTCCCTTAACCATTACATCCGAGTGATGCCTCCAGGAGCATTTGCAGTTAATTCCTATTGATGCCTCTAGGCGTCAAATATGGTTTGTTCATATTTACATCAATAATTCCAAAACCATGGTATGTACACGGTTGTAAAAGATTTCATCTTAAAGCTTACATGATGGCAACTACATTAATATTTGACCTCTGTCTAGTGCAGGTAAAGAGATAGTAACTGTTATTTTTTATGATATTAATTTATATAGACATAATTTTCACATTTTTCTAAATATCTCAAAAACCAAGTAACACAGACAAAACTCCTTAACCTCATATGAAAGCTCTCAGCTAGGTGAATAAAATGCTGCTGACAGTGTAACTTGTGAGATCGTTGAGATATTAAGTTGTTTACAAAATATTACAAACTTAATAGTTACTGTGTTTACTGTGACTTATAAAATGTGGTTTAAGTCCTAGAACCTAAAGAATACTATCAGTATAAAAATAGTTTGTGCTGAAGGGTTTAGCATTTATACATCTTGCATAACCCCACATGGTTCCAGAAATATGAACATTTGTTTGAAATGTGAGAACATAATTTGAATCTTTCAAAACACTTAGGCTCCGCCCATTGGAAGTTACAGTGCAAAATTCCTGATCTCCATTGGAGTGAATGAGTTAATATGCTGACTTTTTTCAAACATCTTTTTTAAAGCATCATACTTTAAGTGGAAATATGAGTGTACATTCATTAGCAGAAAACAAAAGTTAGTAACAGTTCCTATTGTTACCATTATACAATATACATGCATATGTTCTTATTCACAATTTCCATTCACTCCATTTACAAAAATTGCTAATTTCCTTATTTTTCTTACACATCAGTCCTCCCACTGAACATTATTCTACATGTGATATTTCTTTTCAAGATGTTTTGTGTTTCACTCAGAATATAAAACAATTGAGACTTGTTAGTGGTCATATCCTCTTGCTTTGTAATGTCCACATCTCACTTCTTCAGGTAGCACTTCCTTTGTCCACTACATGGTCACTGTCCTCAGCTGGGCTAGGAGGATAATGCATTTGTTTGAGGAGTTTTGATTATGACATAAATGCAGAGTCTGATTCAGAAAATCTGGTATATGAAAATTATTGTCTGATTGCTGGTGATACCTCATATTCTGTGGTTAGCCACAGTCAGTCAGTCCACAGATAAAACACGTCAGGACATGCAGCATTTATAAACCTATGGTTGGCATGATAAGAAGCACTTCTATTGACTATAGTGGGCTGAAGGTATGAGCTTAATCAGTTTACTAACGCAGGTATGGCTAAAAACCACATTATCAAAATTGTTGCTGTTATAATTAACTCTGTGGTCACTGAAACATGGCAATAAGGAGAAATCCCATTTGCAATGTCATATTCAGAGGAACTAACATTTTCTGTAAAATGGCTTAAATGTATACAGCTATCAAATAGCTGTCTATCTCCATGTCAAGTATGCTGCAGTAATTATTGTGAGATCTCAATTTCAGGCTGAAAAGCTGATGTTTGTATGATGCTGTTCAAATTGGACATGGGAGGTTCTCTAGTGGTCTCATTTGTGGAAAATTATTTAGGTCTTATAGATAATGACAGTCTAACACCTGAGTTCTGTATTCACAATGAAGGGAGTGAATGGTAATCACAGTCAGTACCTAGATTTGAGTGCCATTCTATAGGTCATGGCCAGTAAAGACATTCTGAAAAAGTTGAGACATTATTGCACTCGATCCTGCACTGTAGATAAGAATGATAGTCCATCCCAATGTGTTATGGACTGGTGGCAACTGGAGTGAAATGTGTGTTCAACTGCCTCCATGATCTGTAATTCAATGAAATATTTACAATTGACAGTAAACAAGAAGTCTGATAAACAATCCAATGACTTATTGATACTATGTGATGGCCTTAAGCAGATTTCACAGACTTCAATAAGCTTCACTGAGGATATCTAGTGTAGAGTGAAGGCCATTCCAGGTATATGTAAGGACAGTAATTTATCAGAATATTCAAGCTCAGTGCTAGATACATTGGAACTGAGTGTCTGAATGAAAAATTCCAAAAGAGAAAGGTCTTCAGTATTAATTAAGAAAGGCTCTGTGAAGGACTTAAGTTGATCAGTAAGAAGATGGAGGAACTATTTTAGGATGGTGATACACCTTTGCCTAACTTCATTTTGGAAATGGGCAACAGATTATAAGGAACAATGATTTCTTATATTATGAAGTGGATTGTGAAATCCTGAAATAACTTCCACAATTGTTTGTGTCTTTTGGCTTTTCCCGGTTAGGGGTCGTCACAGCGGAACTCCAGTCCGCTAATGATTGGTAGTTGATTTTTACGTGTCGAGTTACCAGCCGTGACGCACAACCTTCAACGAAGGTACGGCCATTCACGCATGTCTCCACGCAGAAGACGCTTTAGCTGAGAATCGAACCAGACAGCGTCTTACTGTGAGGCGACAATGCTACTGCAGCACCACCACCGCAATGACAGGAGGAAAAGGATAACCTCTTCACCTGTCATTGACATAGTCTGGTGCCCTCATATAATGTCTGCTGTATCTCTTCTGCATTTTTTTTAAGATCTGTAGTTTTTCTAGTCACTTGTCATATCCTTTCTCCTTCATCCCTCTTGACACCTTCCAGCAGTCTGATGTCTCATGTTATGAATTGCCTCCAGATGTGCACACAGTACTAAAAATACTACCTGCCAAGGCCTGGCATAGTGGAAACAATTGCCTCCAGATGTGTACACAGTACTAAAAATACTACCTGCCAAGGCCTGGCATAGTGGAAACAATTGCCTCCAGATGTGTACACAGTACTAAAAATACTACATGCCAAGGCCTGGCATAGTGGAAACATTACATCTTTGTTTCTGGAGTCTATCTCCCTAGGGATACATTCCCAACATTCTGTTAACTGCTGCCACTGTTTGCTCACTCTGCTGCTGATTATCCCTTGCAAGTATGATCAACACCTTAAGGTCTTTCCCTACTCTGCTACTACTTCACCATGTTTTTTGTAGCCCAGGTGCAGTACCCCACATTTGTCTGCACTGAATTTAAACTTCTACAACTTGGCCAAACTTCCCAAATCCTTAATTCAACGTTCCCCATCTTCCACTGCTACACCTAACTTTGTGAAAACAGAGAAGGTGAGCCTGTTCTTTTATTTGATGCATCTGAAGCTAACATACTAAAGCTTACTTGAGCCAGTATCACCCGCTCTAGTACCCCACTTATTTCTTTATTCTTGTTATTACATATTTCACCATAACCCTTTATGTTCCCCACATTCCATCATGTAGTAATCCAGTTCCTTAGTCTTGATTCTATCTCTAACCCTTTCAGTTACTTTAGCAGCTACCTGTGTGGGTCTGGGTCAAAGAACTTAGTAAAATCTTGGTAGACCACATCTACTGGCATTCCTGTTAGTCTCTTCTGTAACCCAGTCATAAAACAGGATCAGGCCTAACTGATAGCTTCTTTTCACCCTGAATATATATTAGTTGCTGTCCTGGAAATTGTTGCCCTCTAACTAAATAGCCAGATTCATGATTCCATCCATACTTTCCCTGCCACTGCTGTTAGACTAACAGACCTGTTGATCCCTGGATGCTTCATTGTTCCCCCTTCCCTGTACAAGGGTACCAGACATGATGTTCTCCAGATGTCAGGCACTTCTGTACTAGCCAATAATCTATAGAAGACCCTCATTAGGGAAAATGTCAGCACACTGCACAGATTCCTCTGTTTTAGCCTCCATTTAGGAGAACAGTTCCCCTCAGCCTTATCACCTACCATCTCGGTATCTGTCCACTGCTCAACACATACTGTTCTACCACCCTCCCTCCTTCCCTCCCATCAGGGTACCTTCTCCTTACTTTGTTTTGTATAGAACCAAAACATTAATTCAATGCTGCTACTTTTTCTTAGTGTTTAGTGAGCTTTCTCCTATGTTGCCCAGGCCCAATCTGTCCACTTTTCCTTCTTTCTGCCATGTAACTATAGAATTCTCTCAATTTCTTCTCTTGTCATCTTGCACATTTGCTGTCATCACCTCTTTTGTTGCCTTCCTGTTTGCCTCCTTGCACTTTGCATTCTGCACCTCATCACTACTTCCCTTCTACTTCTTGCATACCCTGTCTGTTGTGCTGATGCAAATTTCACATTCCTGTATGGCCATATTGACCTTCTTTTTGTCTTTTTACCTGTTTTACAAATTCTTGTAATTTGTCCTCATTACTGTATCTCTGACCATTCTCATAGCTTGTTTAATCCATTTGTTTGCCCCTAGTCCCTTAACTCAGCTTTGTATGTCACCCCAGGTGATTACAATCTGCTCTCTTAAAATCTCCAGCATTGCTTGTGTCTTTTGTTCTTATTCTTCCCCCACTTTAAATGATGATGCATCATGATTACTCTTGGCTAATAACTCCTTTACCTGGACATCTCTGATCCCTCTCTACCAAGATCAGATGGATGGGCGATACAATGATGAATACACACAAAGTTCAGACTTGATAGGTTTATTGCCTCATCCTGTCATCAGGAAGATATAAAACAAGAGTCCATGTTCCTGGCTGAGATGAATGAGATTTATGCAACACTAGTCCCTCAATAGTTAGCCGAACCTGTTGTAATTCACGACCTCATTCAACTCTGGCTCCACCTGTACCCTGGAGCTCAGAAGCTTCAAGACTAGTCCTGGTATACCTACAACCCAGGGACTATAACTCTCTTCTCTTACCCCACTCCAGTATCTGGCTTCTTCCATTGGCATATCTGATAGCCATCCATTACTCTCTATATTAATTCACCATAATTTCTCCACTCCCGCTGTCTTAACCCTCAGGGTGCTTAGCCTAGTTTCAGTCCATTCAACCCCTTGACTCATCTTGCATTGATGTTTCTCCTTCTCCTGTCTAACCTCTCATCTGATGCCCTGTTTGATGCAGATTAAAACTACCCCCTCCCCCACTTTTTTGTAGATCAGTACTACCTCTTCCTCCATTTCTTTCCTTCTTCGCCATTTTTGAGTAATCTATACTGAGGTATCTGCAGGTTCTATCCTCTCTTTTCCCCTAGCACCTGGTTTTGTGTCACCAGCAATGTCCATACACACCCCTGTTGCATCACTGCTTGCAGCTTCCCAGCTTTACACTACTTTATATTGCATAGTAATATTCCCTAGCCATGTTTTGAGTCATACTTGTGAGTTCCTGCAAATTTTCCTGTGCTATATTTTCCTTCTGTTGACTTTCTCAGTAAACACCCTCTCTTGTACTTCTTTTTTAACTATACCTTCACCCTGTAACTAACCATTGGCTACCACCAGTGCCTTTTCTCATCAATGGGTCTACTAGGGTCTCCTGTTCAACCCTTGACTTACTCTGATCCATGTCTACCAGACTGCCCTGCTCATCGCTGGACTTAACTCTGATCAATGTCTACCAGGCTGTCCTGTTCGCCCCTGGATTTACTGTGATCCATGTTTCCCTGGCTCTTAACTCTGATCCATGCCTACAAGGGTCTGCTGTTCACCCTGGCCTTACTCTGACCCATGTCTACTAGGCTGTCCTGTTCACCCCTGGACTTACTCTGATCCATGCTAAGAGCCAACGAGGAGCTTAAGACATCCCAGTGCAGCATCATATTGCTGCTGATGGTGTTTTTCCTAATCCTTGACATCCCTCTTTCCCACTTGTGTATACCTGTTGCATTCAGAGGGTGGATTTGAAATGGGAATATATGGCATTTTGTCCCACCTTCATGGTAACTCAGGCAATGTCCCCTGCCTAACCCCACTTTGGAAAATGCTCCACTTTATGTGTCCTCAGTCTATATCAGGGATCCAGCACAAGTACCATCCAGGCAGGTACCCCCCCCCCCAGGATAGGCATACCCATCCTTTCCCTACCACATTTTAAACATCAAGGAAGCTAATCAAACCTGGGTCATCTGGGCTGTAGTAAGGGTTTTATCCCCTGTATGCAATGATAAGGCAAGGCCTACACACTGCACATTTTTCACACATCCTCCTCCCTTTCATCTTAGTTTAAAGGTACAATCATTGAGATGTAACTTTCCACCGTAGCTATGAACAATAGCAATGCTCACTTGATCTGGACTAAGATGGAGCCTGTCCCTTGCATACAGCTGGGCTCAACTCTGGTTTCTTCCCTTCTACCAGATTCAAGCCTTTTTTATCAGGTGCACAGCCAAAAATTACAGTTTCTGACCATCTGCTACTTTTGTATGCTGATTTCTGGCACAGGTAACACTTTTGAGAATGCTGCCTCCATCTCCCTAACCTCTCATATTTCAAACACCTTGGGTGGCAAATGACCCTTCAGAATGGTGATTTATTAAAACAGCTACAGCTTGAAGAAGTGACAGAGGAAGTAGAGTAGTGCAATAGTACAGAAAATTGTTTGTTAATCCTGTTTAATGTTGAAAGCAGTAAAGATGTTTCACAAAATAAAATATCACATTCATTGCAAAGCCAATATATTTCTACACAGAGGCAGAAAGAGCAGGAAACACAAACCCTAGTAGGAACTCTGAATCAGGAATAAAATAATTTAAGAGAAGACCTGATGAATTTGATAGAAATGTATAAATATAATTATATGTATGAGAAACAGAGGCTGCCAAAAGTGAATAAGACACAGATTGTCAAAAAATTTATAAGCAAATATAATAAAGAAATTGAAACTATAAAGAGAGATTCACACGATATAACAGAAGTTAACATAATACATTATTGTGCAGTGAAACTAATAACAGACAAAACATTACCAAGAAAGCATTAATTAGTAAAGGAAAATAAAGGGACAAATAGATCACCACCATGGAAGCAGCAACTAGAAACTCTTGTGAAAGAATTAAGAAAAGAAGTATCATTATTAGAAAAATACAGAAAAGGAAATCAATCTAAAAATATTGGAAAAGTGAATGAACTGAAACAAAAATACATCAAAACAGTCAGAAATTGAGTTATACTATCTCTAACAATAAATTCAGAATTGCTGTGCATCCTGAAAAACTTAAGACATACACTGAGAAATATAAAGAAAAGATAAAAAAAAACAGTTTAGAGATGGCCCCAAGAACTTCTGCAGGGAGCTAAAAAAGAAAGCAGCAATAGGTGAGATGCCACCAAAAATAAAGGAAATTAATGCATTATGTAGAAATTTCTGTGAGGACACAGCTGAACACAATAAGGAGGCTGAGTGGAAAAAAGAAGTAAATGAACGATTAAGGGAATCTGATATAGAAGATATGGATTGCAAAGAATAACTCCTACTGAGGCAAAGATAAAGTTAATAAAGACTCCCAAATGGAAAATGTCAGCTTTAGATGCTGTATGTAAGTTTTGGTTAGAGGTATTATCATTTTTGTACATTGACTTAGCCTTGAGTATAAACTACTTTTATGTACACCCTCAAATGACAGTGGTCTGGATAACAATGGGAAAAACTATTCTCATATTTAAAAGTGAACTTGCAGATCACCCTAAGAACTAACAACCAATAACCTGTCCTTTAATAACATATAAGTTATATACAAGAATTGATGCAAATAGAGTATACCATCATTTATATAAAAATTCAATCACGGCCATGGAACAGAATGGGAATCAAAGCAATTTATATGGAACAAAGGGTCATCTTTTGTTAAACAAAACCATACTGCAGACCTGTAAAAAGAACTGGAACTCAATATGGCATGGATAGATTACAAAAAAAAAAAAAAACATTTGATAGTATTTATCACTTTTGGATTATAGAATGCTTAACCATCATGTTTTTTTTAATTTTTATTTTTAACATCTTTATTAAATTATCACTTAAGATACAGGCCAACACACATTTATATAAAATAAAGCAAATTATATTAACATTTTCCCAGCTGCAAACATTATACATCACATAAATTCATTTGTATATTTATCATCAATTTAATATTACATAAATTGATCAATTCCTGTCTTTCCTTAAACCTCACTCTTCCTCCAAAACATTATTCTGCGTGTATTTCTCTGGCAATTTCAAATTTTTTTCTATGTAATTTGCTCCTACTCTTTTCTAAAGATCCAACTTCTATTTTTTATCTCTGTTACAATATTCAATATCAGTAACAGTTGGTTTAGACTTTGATTTCCATTTTCTAGCAATTGCTTTTTTGGCAGCCGCCAGAATTAAATTTAACAAGGTTTTAATATGTCAAGGCTATTCAGATCCTGTATCCCAGCATAAAAAATGGTTTCCTTAGTTGCATCCATTTTCTCACCAAATATGTCTGACAGAGTACTCTGTAGTAAATTTATAAAGCCTATCAACTCATTTCACACCCAAAAGATATCTTCCCAGTTACCGCTTTCTTTCCCATCTCACCTCCAACATTTGTCATCTGCCTAAGAAAAAACTCTCTGGAGTCTGCTTGGGGAATAAAAGTACCTATGCAAACACTTCCAAACAAAAACCTAAATCTTCTAGACTTTGTTGCATATTTTGGAGTTGTGCATATGTCTCCATGTTGTTTTCTTGTGAAGTGCTTATCCAATGTATCTTCCCAATCTTTTCTAACCTCCTCTGATTAACGTCAATAGTTATACAGACTTTTATTTCCCTTCTAATTATCCCTTTTTAACAGCAGCTTCTGTTCTTGATTCAATTAAAAACTGTACCAGAGCAGGTCTTTCCCTTAGGAATCCCCTATCCCTTTTTTTTGGCCTATACTCACATATCAATCCCTGATGGGTAAGGCACTCTATAGTCTGTAGTTCAAATGTCTTCTTGGCCTCTTCTCATTTTATTACATTTTCCCTTTAGTACCTTGGTTCATTTGCCAGTTTTCTCCAGTAAATTCCAGCACCATCTTGCTTATTTTCTGTACCCCTAATTGCAGTCATCCCTATCAGCAAAATCTCCTTTCTCCATTCACATGTTGGCTTAGTTAGTAGAATACTTTCTGTTGCTTTATTCTGTGTGGCTGTTGTTACTTTACTTAAGGATCTGCATTCAAAATCCTACTCTCTCCTTATTTCTTGAAACCCCCCTGATCTTATTATCATCTCTTTCCACTTTGAATTATAACTTTCTGCTTGTGTTATGTATATGAGCCTTAACTGTGCAGCTCTAAAACATCCTTTCAAATCAGTTAATCCTAATTGCCTTGTTCTATTGGAAGGATCAGCTTATTTCACTTGACCATTGTGCCCCCCCGCAGATAAAATCCTTCAACCCTTTATTAATTACTGTCTGCAACTTCTCCTCTTGTTGATAAAAAATATGCTTGACCTGTATATAAAACAAAAGAGACCAAAAACATTTTTACTGCTTGCATCTTGCTATCCACATCCATAGACAAGAGTTTTTAGTTTCTCAGTTTTTGTATTATCTTTTGTTTAGTCTCCCTGCACATATCCTTAGCTGTCATAACAAAATCTTTTTTAATCCATGCTCCTAAATACTTTATTTTATTGTTACCCCATAAATATGAGTATTGCTAGGCCAACTCTTGTGTGGGTACATAGTTTACAGCTATAGCCTTTGTTTTATCTTCATTAATTTTATTTCCCAAAAAGACTTGAAACTATCTTGAAATGTTCCACAACACTGAGGTGTCCTTTTCTGGTGTTATCTGGCACAAAATAATATTGTCTGCAAATATAGACAAAGTTTCTTGTTTACCATACCAGTTATATCCTTGAATTTCTGAGTCCCTTATTTTCTTTACCAATGGCTGTAAACATATAGATAAGAAATAAGAAAATATCAAAGGGGAAAGAGGACACCCCTTCTTGGTTCCATTGTTTAGACACAACTTGTCAAAAAGGAATCCTTCCACTTTATTTTTTGCCTCCAATCCCTCATATATCCTCCAAATGAACCTTTCTATTGTATCAGGGAAGTCAAATGCTTCCATTGCCCTTCTCATAAAATCCCAGCTTACTCTGTCAACTGGTTACTCTGCATCAAGACCTACCATCAACAGTGGTATTTTCTTATATTCTGCTTCCCTCTGGATCATCATTGTACTATTAGTGTTGTCAAATATTTGCCTCCCCTCCACAAAACCACATTGATCCATATCTATCAATTTTGTTAACATCATTCCCATTATATTTATTTTATTTTATTTATTTATTTTACATTTGTTGACCGGGCTAGTCCAACTGGATACATGTCCATTTTCAGTGGAGGCCCGGGGAGAAAAGCTCCAAAACTAAAACATACTAAAAACTATACTAAAAGTAACACACAAAATACATCTAAAAACAGAAATACACTAAAAATATATAAACATATGATGCTAATGATTAGGAGATGGCATTAATATAGAGTAATACATCTTCAGTTTAACATAGTATACAAAGAGAAATATAAGTACAGTATCTGGTAGGTTTTGTGCTTGGTAAGTAGTAGTACGTAGTGACTGAGATAGAAATTAAGAGTGAAGATTTGAGTATAGATTGGGTACTTAAAGATTTAAAAGTAGAGAAGGAAAAAAATAGGTTATGTGGGTAGCAGATAGATTAGAGAATAACAGCTAGGCAGGGTTAGTACAAGTACATAACCAGTGGTTGGAGAAGAAAAGTTTTAGGTTAGTTTTAAATAGTGGGAGAGAGGTTAGGGTTGTAAGGTCTTGTGGTAGTTGATTCCATATTTTACCAACTGAGTTAGAGAATATGGAGTCACCTGCTGAGTTGTTAGATAAGGAAGTATGAATCAACATTTTGTTAGCGGATAGATTTCTCAAGTTGTTATATGGTTTTATGAGGGAAGAGAGAATAGGGATATTATTTGGTTGGTATAGGGCTTTATGGGCGATTATAAGTTGGTTAAAATGTAATAGGTGAGGTAATTCAAGCCAGTCTAGTTGTTTTAGGTTCAGACAGTGATGAGTCCTGTAAGGTGTATTTGTAGCAAATCTGGCGATGTTGTTATATGCTCTAGTTAGTTTATTAAGATTATTTGTAGAAAGATTGTTGAATATTGAGGAAGCGTATAATAGGGTAGAAATTAAGTGGGTTCTAGCTATTGTAGTTCTGGCAACTGGTGTCAAGAAGGGTTTTATTCTATAAAGGGATCCAAGTTTTTTGTTCGTCAATTTTATTGTAATGTTTATGTGAGTGTCAAACTTTAATTGATTGTCAAGTGTGATTCCTAGAAGTTTGGTGGTAGGGTCAGGAGAGATAACAGTATTGTTGTTTGATGTAAGTGTAAAATGAAGTGGGGGAGACAAATGAGAGGGTTTAAAGAGCAAGAGTTTGGTTTTTTTGGGGTTGAGGAGAAGACAGTGTTTGGAGAACCATTCTTCTATGGTGGTAAAGGCTTTTTGTGTGTGATAGAATGAAGTTCAGTTTGGGATGAGGCAGAACAGATGATAGTGGAGTCATCAGCATACTGAATACAGGTGGAGAGTGGAGTAGAGATGAAGGTCATTTATGAAAATAGAAAACAAGAGTGGACCTAAAATAGAGCCTTGAGGAACACCTAGGGAGGTGGGAAGGAGATCAGAAAGATGGTTTTGCCAGAGAACTGCTTGTTTACGGTTTTCTAGGTATGATGTAAACCAGTTCATAGCAAGATTGTCCAGTGAGAGGGACTTAAGTTGGTGGAGGAGAAGTTGATGATTAACCATGTCGAACGCTTTAGATAGGTCTACAAAGAATGCTGAGGAAAGAATATTGCTATTACGATTATTGTTGATAGAGTTAGTAAAAGATAGCAAGGCAGTGGTAGTACTGTGAAATGGCGGAATCCATGTTGGCAGTTAGCAAGGAGATTATACTGAAGTAGGTGAGTTATTAATTGTTTGTGGATACATTTCTCCATAATTTTAGCAAGTGGAGAGAGTAGAGCTATAGGGCGATAGTTGGAGAACTCAGTAGAGTCACCACCTTTGTGAAGTGGGATGATGTGTGAGATTTTCCAAATAGATGGAATGGTGCCTTCTTTTATAGTTCTATTGATCAATATAGAGATTGGGAAGGCAATCGATTTGGCTCCTATTTGGAGGTATTCTGCTGGTAATTTATCAGCTGAGGGGGTAGTAGGTTTTAATTTTTGAAGTAAGGAGGAGATATAGGAGGTGGGTATAGGTTCAAGGTGAAAAGGGGGATGGAGCTTGGGCTTGGCAAGTTGGAGGTATCAGGGTTTAGTTGATTTGCTAGATTTAATATAGTAGTAGTAAAGAAAGTATTAAAGGCATTTGCTGTTTGTGTCGGACAATCGGTTTGGAGTCAAGTGGATAAGGCGTGGCAACTTTGCCTGGGAAAGTAGTGTGTTAATAGTAGACCAGAATTTTTTGGTTGTTGAAGGAAGATTGCTGGAGTTGGATATAAAAGTTCTTTTTATCTTGTAGGATGGCTTTTTTTGTTAAGTTTCTTTGTTGTCTAAAAGTTTGGTGATCGATAGTGTCTTTTGTGGTACGCCATTTGGCCCAAGATTTATTTCTATTATGGATTAGTTTCTTAGTTGAATTAGAGAGCCAAGGTGCTGGTTTGTTTTTCATTCTTATGGAACGCATTGGGGCATGATGGTCTAGGATTGCTAGAAAAGAGTTATTGAAGTAATTAACTGCTTCATTAATAGGGAGTGCTTTAAGGGAGACCAATTGCATTGTTTAAGTTCGGTTAGGAACAATTCGTTGTTAAAATGTTTTTTGCTACGGGCCGTTCTGACTGGAGTGGGGATACTTAAACTTGTTTTATGTCTAATAATGTATATTAGAGAGTGGTCACTAAGGTCATCGGGAGGGTTCCTGTTGTATAGTTTTGTGATGGACAGTTTGTTAGGATCCAATCCAGGATGGTTTCTTTATTATTAAGTTTATTTGTTCTAGTTGGAGAGTTTATAGCTTGTGAGAAGCCATACAGGTTAATCAGGGTGGATGGATTGGTGTTGTTACATAAGTACCAGTCAATATTAAAGTCTCCTAGTAGTATTGTTTCCTGAGGGAGATTTGAGGAGAGCCAGTTTAATAAGTCTTCTAATAGTGGTTGATTTTTACCTGGGGGGAAATAGGTGCAGATTATGTTAACTGATTTGTGTGAGTTAAGTTGGAGTTTAGTAATAATTATTTCTAAGTTGTTGTCTAAGGGTAGTTTATGATTTATTTTGTTGATTTGTAGTCCTGTTTTGTAGAGAATTGCTACACCTCCACCTTTTTATTTTTGCGGTCTTGTCTAAAGATAGAATAGCCTGGGGAATAATTTCAGTATCTTTTATTGTGGGTTTGAGCCATGTTTGGTTAGGCAGAGGATGTCAAATTGCTGGACATCTAGAAGAGCATGAATTTGTGGAATTTTGTTGCGTATACTACGTATGTTTAGATGGGCTATAGAGAGTGATTTGGAGGGTTTGCTTGGAGGTAAAGGGATTATATTAGGTTTGTTGCAGTTGGTGGGGGCTGGGTGATGGTTTGGGCCTGGGTTGGGGTGAATGTCACCATGTGTTAAGGAGTGGATTAGTATAAAGTTGTAATACTGGAGAGGTTTACAATGATGGTTGCATAATTTTCTAATATTTAGAATTGAGTATCTGATGTGAGTTAGGCGGTGATATTTGGCTTGAAAGTACCTGGGCTTGTAGATGGCATTAAAAAAGCTTATTGATGAAGGTGGAGAAGTTGTTAGAGTTTGTTGGGAAGGGATAGTAAGAGTAGAGAAGAGGGGTATTTCATAGGAGGTTAAGAGGTAGGTAGTGGTAAGAGTTGTCAGGAGTGCGAGTACTAGTAACCAATGGTATTGGTTAGGCATGTTAGTAGAGTGTAGTAGATATTAGAGGAGAAGGAGAGAAGTAGGTGTTGACTTTATGTAGGATAATACAGATAGTAGTGGGAGGAGATTTATACTTGAGGGGAGTAGAGGAATAAATATAGGGTGTGGCTGTTGTAGATTCTATGATTGGTTGTTGGTAAAAAGGGGGTGGGGTTTGAGGGTATAAGTTAAGAGGTACTGGGGGCGGGTGGGAATTGGGGGCAGGGTAGGGGAGCGGAGTGAGCCCGAAGGGCGAACGGAGCGGGAAGACACAAGAGAGTATATTGCTAAGGAAAACAATCTGTGGAGTGGAAGAAGGAGCAGGTAGGTAAGAGATGGATTGCAAATTTAGTTGTTAAATTCAGCTAATGTGTAGAGTTATAATATGTTAGTAAACTTGAGTGTGGTATAGGAAAGGTGAGGAGGAGAGGGTAAGAAGGAGCAGGTCAGGAAAGAGACTCTGTTTAAAAGACTAGTAAGTGAGGTATAAGGGAGGTTAGAAGAAAGTCTAAGAGGAGGCAATAGAGAGGTGTGGAAGCACCACCTTTTGGCCAGTTATTTAATTGCAATGACTGGTTCCTGAGCAAGGCTAAAAGAAACAAAGGGAACAAGTAATAATGTTAAAGGAAAGAAAGGAATAGGAGTAGGTGAGAAGATATAAGTTGAGATTCAACACTAGTTGAAGAAAAGGGAAAAGGGGGTTATTGACTGCTGGTTGTTTTGGAGGGATGCTAAACTAACCTTTGAGAGTCTATTTTAGTAAGCACAGACATACAAAACAGGACATACTTTCACTGTCTTACTGAGTAGTTATCTCAGGGAGCTGAAGGGTATGAGCTCAGTTGGAGAAATTCTGTACTTCCAGGAGGGTAGTAGTCAGGTATATCGGTGCTTGCATGGACCAGATAACCAAGCTGTTAAATACAAGTGCAGCTCGCACAGTGTGGTCTGCTGTAACACGTTTCTGAAGATCAAAGCCGCAGAGTACTGTAGCTGGAAAGCGTTGGCCTGGTAAATTCTGAATTAATGAAATTCCATTATCAGAGTTAAAACTGCTGTAGGAACTGTCAAAATACTGTTACTGTTGTTGTGGCCATGATGAAATGTCTTTACTTTATGACCCAAAATGCTCGCTTCATTCAGTGGCTCGACTAGCTCACACTACCATTTCCAAATGGGAAGAATACCTGATCCAAGAATGGTTCCCAAGTATATGACCTTCAGTGTCGATACCTCCAACTGTCAAACACTTCGCTTCTTGACAGAAACAGTGGTATATTTTCCACAGAATAACGAACAATGATTATTAATCAACTATCCTCAGTACCCTTCAGCAGAAAATACAAAATACTTAAACGCAAAGCTTATAAACTTCCAAGAGCCTCAATATCTGTTAAATACTTTATAATCCTGGTTTAAAATTGAAATAGAAAAAACACAAACGGCCAGCATATATAGTCCAACGCTTTATTTTGCAGAAAACCAGGAACATAAAAATGTCCCAAACATAACTCCAACCTCAGACCGGTTTCGGCAATATGCCTTCTTCAGTGAGTAAAAAACATGCCTAAACCTGAGCATCATAATTATTTATATCCTGCATCAGTCATGCTTAACCAATGGTATAATCCAACCCCTTTGATACATATTCATGAGCCCAAAGAACTACTGACAAGAGCTTATAGAGTCATATATGTAACAAAGGTAATGAACAAATATAATTGCAAATGCAAAAAGTATTTACAAATATGGATGTAGATAACATGAGTGCACGTCTTAAGATAATAATCAAATCATAAAGATGAAAAAATACTAAAAATAAACAAAAGATAAATGCCATACAAACATGATTCAACCTAGTCTAAACCCTGTCCACTAAACATAGACCAAATTATATACCTTTCAATTTTAACAACCCAATCACTCCATATAAACATATATGTACATATATATATATATATATATATATATATATATATATATATATATATATATATGTGTACCATATTAGAAGGGGAAAAACACATTGGTAGTCACAAAAAATATATAAAGTGTGATGATTCAACTATAAATACAACCCATTTGTAACATGAAAATTAAATGGAGCTTCTCATAGCCTTGTACCTATAGGACAAAGAGCTAAATGAAAAAAATATTCATTATAAATGGTCATTTATACCAGGAGAAAACAAAGCTCCAAGATGAATAATCCAATATTTCTCTTTAAAGCTTAGTGCATTCTGCCATCCCTGTTGATGGCTTCTATCCCCTATAATCCTGTCAATGACAGTGAAAATGAACCTGGCTGAAGGATGTTTAAGTGTATGTTGAAAAAGTGCATTAGTTGGCTTTTTGTTGCGTATGTCACTCCTGTGTTCCCCTATTCTAACACGTAGTGAACGTGAAGTTTTGCCTACATAAAAGGCTGAGCACTGGCATGTCGCTAGGTATATCACCCAACTACTGGAACAGTTCCCAAAAATTCTCAGATCATAAACTTTACTAGTATTGGCACTGGTGAATTGTTTGGTTTTATTTACCTGATTACACGATATACAATGCCCACACGGAAAGGTGCCCAAAAGCTCATCCCCCATAATGGTGAGTTGTTTATATTTTGCTCCTCCACTATCCTGATGTTTGTAATGTGAAAAAAGAGAACCCAATGTTCTACCCCTTCTATAGGAAAATTGGCATTTGTCACCCAACCTCTCTCTTAAAAAATCATTGGCCAATAGAATATTCCAATTGTCATTGAGAACCTTCCTAATAACCTGATGATTCCTACCATATGTGGTTATAAATCTCAAAGTAGAATCGTGCATAGTAGGTGAGTGGTCCCTATATTCCAGCAATTGACTTCTCTGCTGTTGACCCGACCAATTCCTGGCAGATAGAATATCAAATGGACGATATCCCCTTTCTAAAAATCTATTAGTTAGATCAATATTTGCATCCTGATAATCCCTGGCAGAGGAGCTGATGCGTTTGATCCTCAAAAATTGGGATTTGGGAATATTTCGGACGGTGTGGCGTGGATGCATACTTGATGCATGGAGTAACGTATTATATTGTGGGTATTTACGGTGAATCTTCGTACCAAGAGTATTATCAGTATTTCTATAAACCGTAACATCAAGGAAGTCAATCTGATTCAAGTTGGAAGTAACCGTAAATTCAATTCCCCATATGTTACTGTTAAGATATTCCATAAATTCACGTAAATACCCTGAATCCGCACGCCACACCATCCAGCAGTCGTCCAAGTACCTGTGCCATATGTCCATTTCCACCATGTAGATATTGTGTGATGGATTATAAATAAGGCATTCCTCCAGGTAGGCCATGAACAGGTCAGCGTAAATGGGTGCAAATGAAGCTCCCATAGCCGTCCCCTGGAGTTGCCAATAACATTCCCCTTGAAAATACAGAATGTTTTTATTCAGTACATGTTTGGACATACAGATGATTAATGTATTGAAACCTGGTGGGTATAGATCGGCTTTCTCTAACCAAAATTGTAAAGCTTGTAAGCCTGCCCAATGTGGTATGCTGGTGTAAAGGGATCTAACATCCAGTGTGCACAATAACCACTGTGATTCAATTTGTGTATCCTGGATAATTTGTAAGAATTGTGTAGTGTCTTGAATCCTGGCTCTCACATGTTTCAATAGAGGTTTTAACTGCTGAGTTAGAAATGCCGATAGTGGTTCCGTGAGTGAGCCATGCCCTGAAACAATCAGTCTACCAGGTGGGGATGTAAGAGATTTATGTATTTTGGGAAGCAAGTATAATATTTGTTTAGATGGATCAGTAACTGTTAAATTTTGGGCTATACTGCGGAAGATGATACCCTCTTCAACAGCTCTGTCGATAAAGGCATCAATTTCTTTTTTGAATTTAGGTGTGGGATCTATGCCCATAGACATATAACATCTAGTGTCAGATAATATCGAAAAACAGGACAAAAACTGCCAAAAGATGGATGGTTATCTAGTGTCAGATAACTGACGAAGACCTTCCTGAATATAATAATCCATGTCCAAAATGACCACTGCTCCACCCTTATCTGCTTGAAGAATAACAATCTTGTTATTTTCTTTGAGTTCCATCAGAGCCTTCTTTTCAGTAGGATTGATATTTTCCTGCAGAATTTGGGATTCAAAAGGTGGAAAATGGAGATCCCTTAATACCGCTTGTTGAAATGTTGCTACATACTTATTCATAGGGGGCTGAAATGTTGATTTCTGAAATCTAAATTCAGTAGATCTTTCAACATTAGCTCTATTAGGATCTGAAAAAAATATCTTTAAATTAAGGCAATGACAAAAATCCAACACATCTACTGCAGTTTGATATTGATCACAAAAGAAACTGGGTACAAATCCCAACCCTTTATTCAAAAGTCTTTGTTGATCCACAGTTAACACAGTATCAGAAAGATTAAAAACATTGTTACACTCTGTATCCCCTATTTCAACAGAACTTGGATCAAGCCATCTATTGAATCTGTGCCTATACCTGTTGGTATGTTTACGCCCCCCTCTATGTTTGTTACCCCTTCTAAAGGGATGGCAGCATTGGTTCGTTTCTTGGCAGGTGATTCTACAGATGGAGTACCTTCACTATCGGTAAGAGAGGACTCATCACCTGAAGTACTGGTATATGACCTATCACTATGCTTTAAAATAGACCTGGGCCTTTTCCTTGTCCCCCCCCTGTTCATACTTGGACTAACATCCTTGAATCTAACTGATCTTAAAATTGAAATAGGCCTATATGAAGCTGGGTCTGGTGGGTCTTTACCATCGTTAGGTATTATTTATAGCCACCACATATTTCTTCCAGGATGCTGGTGCTTCCCCCTCCTTTTAAAATACTGTTAAATAAAACCTTCATGATCACTATAATTGTATTCCCTCCTAGCTTCCAAACTTCCACAGGAATAACATCTGTTCCTGGAGACTTTCCTGTAGATTGTATATCACCATTTTTATCTCATCTCCTCCGATTATAACTATTAATTGTTGATCCCCACCTGACACTATTCTTGGCATACTTAAGTGTTCCCCTAAATATGTCCATTGTGCCCTTTCTTTATTTCCACATTTCTTTGCTTTATACAAATTTTCGTAACATTTCCAAAATATCTCTAATGCCTCTACAGGAGCTCTGGTTATTTTTCTTGATATAGGCTCCGTAAGTTTGGCAACAACACTCTACACTTTCTGTTGCCTACATCATTGTGCTAAAAGGTTTTGTGCTCTAAAGTTTTTATCAAAAAACAATTGCTTAATAGCAGTCTTTCTAAACTCATGCATATTGTCCAGATACTTCCTTATTTTTTCTTTAGCACTCTGCAATTGTGCCACTTCTTGTTCTGTGAGATTCCCCTTATTCTGCATTACTTTAACCTTTGTCAGCCATTCTAAATAATTCCTGTTACTTCTTAACCATACTTCTTTTTCTTTTATTTCTACCCTATTCTTAAACTCCACTTTCATTTTAACTCAGTCACTAGGTATACATCTGAAGAAATTTCTTTCTTCCCTAATAACTCTCGAATAATTTCTACTACCCATTATGTACATCTCTCTTTTTAAAAGGTAGGTGGAGAAGTGCCACGGTCTCATTTTTTTATTCATTACCCTGCATTTTTGTCATAGTTGTTAGTGGCACATGATATGAAATAATTATTGTTTGTGTGTTGAAGCTTTCAATTAAATGCACATTTCTTGTGAAATATAATTTCTGTCTAGTCTAGCCCAGTTATTGTACCTTGTTGAATAATATGTAAACTCTGAGTTCCTGTTACTAAATTCACATATTCCATACCAAATAGTTTCATACATTTATTCAGAAAGCTACCCTCTTTTGTTATATGTTCCTTTCTAGGTCCCCATATATATCCTCACTGTTGCATATCAAATTCCAGTTGCCACCTGTAAGTAATATTCCCTGCTGAAAGCTGATTATTTCTCTGAAAATGTTCTTAATTTCAATAACAGCAGTTTTAAGTGGAATATAAATACGTGCAACCCTCTTCCCTTGCCAGTAGCCCATTACTATCATAAATCTACCACTATTATTTTTTTCCTCTTCTGTCACTATTGGAGTTCCTCTAGCAATTAGTATAAGTACTCTCCTTTTCTTTTGTCACTGATACTCTGATGAGTATCCATCCTGAAATCTTTCCTTTATCAAATTCACATGCTCATTGTTCCCCAAATTCCTGTAACATTTGTATTTGCACTCTGTATTTCTTAACACAATACTACTCTTTCTTTTTTTATCTACATGTGAAGTCATTCATGATCCAAAATTATATGTTTAGTGTAGCTATTATGACAGGGAATTATTATTCCTATCTATTAGATAAGCCAGCTTTTTCAAGTATCAATTTCTAGTTTTGGTGTTATACGCACCCATTAATGTTTGGAAGGTTCATCTTTTATCTAGTTGTTTCTTGTCATCTCCATTTGAACATATGTCACATTTTACAGACCTTTTCTTTTAATGAAAAGCATCAAACAAGAAACCAAACATACCCCACAACATCCCCATAACCTATTAATTTAAAACAAACACAGAAAACTATGTCTTCAAATAATGAAGTTTAACCCTTATGATAGGAACAATTTTTCCAAACTGATGTTTGCACACACAGGCAAAACGTAATCTAAAATTAAGGGTCTTCATGCTAAGATGCATGATACCATTTGTATTCCTATGTATACTAATTGCTGTCTGTTCTTGTCTTATCATTATTCTCCTCCCAGATGTGAAAAACAGCTTGAATGTTTTCAGAAAACATTACATTTTAGCTTTAAAAAGTGTTCTGGCTTTTATTGCAGCTTGTCTCCATGGAAACCTAAAAATAAACTGTACATTTGCCCACAGCTGCAGACTTCTTAAATGGAACATTTATTTGCTAAAGAAAAACATTTTCATTACATTCAGTGTTCCCTTATTTACTTGCTTAACAAAAACAACCCGTTATTAGATTAAACCACTGCTTTTCAACCTTTTTCATCTCATGGCACACATAAACTAATTACAAAAATCTTGTGGCACACCAAAAATATTTTATATTTTTGACTGATCTGACAAAAAATAGGCATAATTTTGATTGACTTACAAAAAAGTAATAAAAGTAATTAAGTTTATCCATACATCCTACCTGAATCAAAAAGTTCCTACCTAACCTCCCAAAACGTGCCCCAGCACACACACACACACACACACACACACACACACACACACACACACACACACACACACACACACACACACACACACACACACACACACACACATTATTTAAATGTTATTTCCTCCTTAAATGCAAATGTTGGAAGAAAGGTGTTAGCTGTCTTCCGACTGGATCACAAGTTAACTAGTGGAAATTTAATGGACTAAGGGTGAAAAAGGTCCTACAATTGTTGCTTAGGAGTGCACCAAGGTCAGCATGCCAATGAGGCAACCTCTAAAGGCTAGCATTGGAATCATTGTTGGCCAGGTCTGCTGCATTGTTCTGTTTTATTATTAACCCAACCCTTGAGAAGCAGTTAAAATGCCTTATAGGTAGCATGTCTAACCTGTAAAAAAGAGCTCATGAAACTACAGCAACACTGGCTCTGTGGTATTTAGTATCATGGCAATGTAACATTTGCTTTTATCAACATATTTCATCCAGTGTGTGGACGAAAAAAAAAGGCAAGAAAATGTGTGTCTTAACATTTCATAAGGCATCACACACTTTTAATGCAGCTAGAAGACTACTGTGCATCAGAAAGACAAGACTTCATAAGTGCATCAACTTGAATGGTGAAGCAGCAAGACCACAAATTACAATCAGAAACAGCTCAAGTTCATCCATGTTTTGCTCAGTCTTTCATTGTAATTCAGTTGGTCCTGCCCGTGTTCAAACTTAGCAAGTCTACAAATGGGAGGATGCATGGAAGCCAAGTTTGCAACATTCAGATAATGTCAATGTGAAAAGCAGATCTAGTATATTAAAACAACTCTGCTCTGATTATGTACCACCACCGTGACCACTAAATGTAATGATAGAGAAAAGCTGATAAAAAGTCAAGCAGCAGCTAGGGTTAAGAGTCTGATGCAGAAAAGCCACATAAATAATCATTGCCCAATTCCACAGCAATAATAATGGCACCTTGCTATGAGAGATGCTTATATAAAGTCTGATTCTGTTTTTCTCTTTAATAAAACTTAATTGTAATCAAAATATATAAAATAAGTATGTTGATGCAGAGCGCAATTCTTGCACAATTATTTCAGAATAACTCATTTTCAGCTCATCATGATAAGACCTAAAAGTTTAAAAAAGATGAGTTTTTGAAGTTGCAACCTGTTCAAAGAAGGAACCCAAAAGAGGTCAACGCTAGAGTCATGGAGTTGTAACCTGCAAAAAGAATGCCTCTGTTGGTTATAAGATTTGCCAAACTTACCAGTAACTGCTGGTGATGGGTTACAAGAGAATTCAAAGTCCACAACAAAAGTAAATTAAAATCCAGAATGTTTTGCTTGATTATATATGTTTTGCTATCTTATTCACCACACAGGCATTGTCTTTGTTTCCTCGTTGATATATATAACTACAAGGAAGCTGCTTTTCTGCACTTTGAGTGCTACTGATGCTTGCAGGAGAATGCTATGTAGTTTTTAAACACTGGCTGATTCTTTCCACCTCTGTCTAATGGTGCCACCTAATCCAGAAGTGAATCTGGTTGGAGAAAGGGTGGTCTTTCTATGCTCTGGGTCAAACTGACAAGTGGAGCCCCTGACTACAGCCTAAAAACATTATAAGTTATAGACAGTAGGCAATATTCTATGTTTGTTGCTGGACCTCTGGTCAAACAAGTCCCACCAACCCCACCTAAAGAAGCAGTGCTAAATCTGTACCTTAAGCAGTGCACAGGCAAGTTTGGGGCAAATGAGAGTTAGCCTTCAGAGACTTTAGGGTCGGGTCCGTCCTTCAAGTCATTTAGTAATAAGGAAGGGAAATAACAACTCTGTAGTTTGATTCTGTAAGAAGTCCTTAATTAATTTGTTTTAAAAAAATCTTGGGGCACACTCTTCAACCTCTTGTGGCACACCACCAGTTGAAAATCACTGGATTAATCCTAGGGTCTATATCCAGACATTCATCTATGTGAAATTAAGAGAAAACATATCTGTACAAATACTGTTAAGAACAAAAAATATTTTGCTTACATTTACTTTTTCCCTTTTCTCTTTTTTCCCATTTATTGTCCTTAAAGACATTAGTGACATAAAGTGGGGCATATGGCTGTCAGTCTGCCAACAAGTTTAAAAAAGTCAACAAAATTACAATCCTTCTCAGACACTTTTTCTTGTAAAGCCATATTTTACAATTGTGATCCATGCTTTATAGTCTCACATTTATTCACTAATGTCAGCATTGCTGGTCTTCCTGTTCATCTCCATCTCCCAACTCCAGACTCCGATTCAAGTCCAGGGTACTCCTTAATTCTTTTAGTCAACTCTTGTGTGTGTTTTTTCTGTCTCTCAAGCAATTTTCTTTGGAACATTGGAAAAGGTTTCACTAGCAAAGTCTTACCATCAGAAGAATGAGAAGCAGAGTCTTCTTTTGTTTGATGACTCACCACTTGTTGGACAAACTTTTGTATTACCACCTTAGTCTGTTCTACAGCAAAAAAATGACTTTGATCCTCCAGGAAGAAAATATTCTGAAGACAGCTGGAGTTAGCAGCTTGAATCTCACACCTGCCCATTGACATTCCCTGATTGCAGGGATAAATGTACTTCTCTTCTGTATGGTGTAGTGTGAATAATCATTTTCCACAAACACTCCACTGTCTCCAGTTTTTATTACTTTGTCCTTCTGACACAGTTTTGTCAAGATCAACTCTTTCTGCTCATATGATTGCATCTTTACTAAAACAGGTCTTGGCTGCTTTCTCACGGCCAGGTTTGGATAATACTAATGATGTGCACTTTCAATCAACAAATCCTGCTTTGGAATACCAGTCCAGTTGCTTATTTGTGATTTCATAAAATTAATACAGTCTGCTCCTTCCATTTTCTCTAGTAGAGCAGAAAATTTCAGGTTTTCTCTTTGTGCTCTGTTCTCTAATGCTACTATTTTCTTTTGAAACAGCTCTTCTTGAGCAGGCTCATGCTAAGTCAGCTTTTTCTTCATTTTGACCTCTGATTTTTGCAGTTTTATTAGTTTATCTGAATAGCCATTTAAAGCTTCTTCCATTTTTTCCAGCCTTTTATTCTTTGAGTTGATATATGCCTTCCATATTTAATTTATTCTAATCAGTTCTGAGCATGTTTGACTTATTTCTTCCTTCAAATTACTGGAAGCCCTCTCTTGTACTAAAGGTGCAGCTTGAACTGCTTTTTGCTGAACAGCTGCAGGATTCCTCCCAGTCAGTGTTTTCTCTTCATCTTTTCTCATTGATTTTCTTTCAGGGTTTCTTAAGTTTCTTCTTTGATGGCACCCAGGCCGTGTACTTACTAGCCAGTAACTAAATTTTACCAAAACAGGTATTATTATTTCTTTTTTCGCACTGGGAGAGCTGAAACTAAGCTGTTGATTACTGTGCAGCCATGTTGGAAAAGAAAAGATCCATCACACATTGCTAAATTATATTGCAGTCATTGTAAAGAAATGGCAAACCACTTTGCAGTTGAACCAAAAAAGGACAATTTGATATCTAGGGTGTGAAAATCCAGCATGGAATATTTTAGCATGATTCTTTGTCACCATCACTGTTTTGTCTTGGTCTCAGTCTGTTAAGCTGTTTACTCAACAGCCTAGGTCACAGATTCAGTCTGACTCCAAGAAAACCAAGTGAAAAGATATCTCATCTACTTTTTGTGGATGACCAAAAACTGTATAGACCATCATATACAGACCTGAAAGAGCAGCTTCAAGTTGTTAAATCATTCTTAGAATACATGGGAATTGCATTTGGCCATTACAAATGTGAAAAAAGTAACATTTGAAAGACTTGAGAAAATAAAAAAAAACACATGGGGAGGAATGGAATATAAAAGATTTGGGACAACAAAGAGTACAAATATCTTGGGATAGATGAAGGGTCAGTGATACAGAGTGAAAAAATGAGAACAAAGCTCAGTAAGAAATATTTTAGAAGTCTAATATTAATGCTGAAAACTGCTTTGACATCTAGGAATAAAGCCCAAGCTACAGGTCAACTTGCATTTCCTATTTTAACTTATAGCTTTGTGGTAACTGACTGGCTATAAAAAGAGCTGGATAAGCTTGACAGGAAAATAAAAAAATTGTCTCATGCCCATCTAATGCTATACAAGAACCAGTATTTGCCAAAATTATATATATATCCTTCAGGCTGAAGGATGCATGGGCCTCTTGAAATCAACTATACATATAAGTCAGTGGTTGTGGGATTGCATATTTATTTATAGGCATCATCAGATTCAAACATATCGAAATTTCTAAAATATGAAGAAAATAAATCTGAGATGACCTCTTTGCTTAGGTTAGCAGAAGCCTTTAGGAAAAAAGCAGGCATGGAATTTTAGCCAAACATGGATAAAACACAGGTAGCAACAGAAAGTGCAAAAAAAGCAAAAGAAAACATAATGAATGGAATCAGAAAAAAAAAAGAAAAGATAAATGGAATTATCACAGTTATAACAAGAAGTGTAGAAATCTGCTGGAACAACCACATATTCACCAGGAGTTGTCATGAGAATGGCTCAGGTGAGATGAATTTAAACCAAAAGATGAAAGGTTAATATTGACAGTATTGACAGCCCAATATAGTGCTTCATGAAATCCATAGAAAAGGTAGGGGATACAGAAAAATGTAGGCTTTGTGGTACTGACTTAGAAACAGTTACAAGTCTTGTTGCAGGGTGCAATACACTCATGGCTGAAGGCTTTTTTATTGAAATACATAAAAATGTGGCAAAGTTGTTAAACTGGAGACTTGTAAATATTACAATATAGAGGCAGCTGAGAGACATTGGAAACATAAACTGCAAATGATTGTTGAAAATGGTGAAGTAATGAAACCCCATACCAGCAGCTGAGAAGGTAGAAGCAAATAGGCTAGATATTGTAGTTCAAGAAAAAAAAGACAGAAATAGCCTTGATATTTGAAATTGTTACACCCAGTGATTACAGTATCGTATGAACTGAAAGGCAAACATTTATAAAATATCAGGACTGGCAAACATAAACTAGAGTAATGTGGAATAAGGATAGACAGATAGTTCTAGTTGTAGTAGGAGCAGCTGAGCTAATAAAAAGAGTCTTCATACATATCTAAATATGCTACCAAATAAAAGCAACCCTTATGAACTGCTAAAAGAGTTAATTCTGGAATGTAGGTGTAGTTGTGGGATGTAAAAGTTAAAAAGCCAATATAAAAGTAATATATGAGAATAGGTCATCTATTCTGCCTTAAACGTTATTAACAGGAATGAGTGCTTCAGGTCTCAAACTATGGAAATAACAGGAACTGGGCATTGTTTCTGGTGTGATCATTTGGTCGTCCATCCTAGGCTGGAGTAGATGTTTATGTACATCTGCAGACTCACTTTGATGAATAAATGTCATGCCTACAACCAACATTTATATACATTAGTAGTTTTGTTAATGATATAGTGAGACTCTAATTGTTTATTTGCTCACCCTCAGGTTTATTATTAATAACTCCTTTTTTATCTGTCAAGCTTACCCGGGTTTTTCCGATTCAAGTCCATCTATTGATTTCCCATACAATAATGTTATTTCAGTACTTATTCTGCAGTACTTATGCATTGAGCTATCTTAATGAGAGTGGAGGGTGAAATGAAAAGAAGAAGGAGTGAATGATGAAAGAGTAAAAAAAAAAGGAGAGTGAAAGGGAAGGGAGGAGAGAGAAAAGGGAAACAGGGAGAGGGAATAGGAAATAAAAAATAATTCTATCTTCTCAAAGATGTGTTTGTTTTGGACAATATGTAGTCCTGGGTCTCTAGACCCCATGATTTTTCTTTAAAATTGTTTGAAGACCCTCAAACAAATATTTTAGTATGTCCTTTTCCTTTTTCCCCTCCCTTTTTTGTTGTATTATCAAGGCACTTCTCAAGATGGAGAACATTGACATCTGTACAGTGACAGAGACCTGGTTTAAGGCTCCAGAGAGCACCCCTGCATTACCAGACTACAATTCTTACCACACCTTTTGGCCACCTAACCTAGACCGAAACACTAAAGGAGGAGGTGTGTCCATATTCATAAAGGATATCCAAACCTCCAGGCTAGTTGCTCAACATAATGCACCCAAAATTATCCAAGTACAATTAACTCTGGGCAAGACTGCAATTCAGGTTGTAGCTTGTTACAGATCTCCTGCCATGCCCCAGGATGGCCACTCCATGTTTCTCAATATACTGGATAACATTAAGGTACAGCCCAATACCCTAATATTGGGAGATTTCAACTATGCCACCATCAACTGGGAAAACTACTCATGTACAAACTCATTTTCCCATTGTTTTCTGGAATTCATCAGTTCCAATGCCCTGGATCAGTTTGTTCATACCCCTACCAGGGGCAGCAACATCCTGGACCTGGTCATTACCAATATAGGTAACAGATGCTCCACATCAGAGGTCAACTCCCCGCTGGTCAGGTCCGATCACAAGCTAATCACCCAAGACATCCATAACCTGCCCCCACCCACCCATTAAGGAAAGTGCCGTAAAAAAATTTCTCCAAAGCCAACTTCATGCTTCTTAAGTCAGAAGTGGCTAGCTTAACGTCACCCACACAGATGGAAAATAGAGGCACGACTGCTGAGTCATATACAAATGCACTGTATAAGCACATACATGAGTGAATGGACCGTACCATCCCCAACAGAACCAAGACGCTATCCTCCAAAAAAGGAAGCTAATCTGGTGGTCCCCTGCCATAAACAAACTTTACAACAGAAGGAAGAAACTATTGCAAAAAAAGAGTAAAATCCCATGATTGCAGGAACTCCCTTGTCAGCCTCAGCAAAAAGCTGAGATCACTCATAAAATCATCCAAAGCTAGTTACGAAAATAAAATCACTATGGATTATAAAGACAGCCACAAAGCTTTCTACAGCTATGTCAAGAATCTCACTGTCAACATTCAGATCTGCTTTGAACTACAGCACAATGGCACTACATTTACCAAACCATATGATATTGCCAGCATCCTGGCAGACAGGTTCAGTGCAAAGTTTACCCCTGCCTCACCCCCCAAAGGGCCCATCTCCATACTGAAAGACTTCAAAACCCCTGTAATCACGGATGCTCAGGTAAAGATCACACTCTCCAGAGCCAAGAACACAGCATCCATGGGACTGGACAACATCCCAGGCTGCGTTCTGCACCCCACCTAAGTACCATGTTCAACCATAGCCTCACCTCAGGCTTTGTGCCTATGGAATGGCACACAGAGATGGTTATTCCACTCCATAAAGGAGGTGCCACCACTGACCCCGGGAACTACTGCCCCATTAGCCTGATGAGCCTGGTCTGTAAGGCCATGGAACACATTTTCCTGGAGCTTATAAAAAAAGACGTAGGTAACCTCAAACTCTGAACCCCGCTCAGTTTGGGTTTGTAAAAGGTAGATCATGCCTCCTAAGCCTGATTTACTTCTTTGAAGCAGTCACCAGAGCCATAGATGAAGGTAAGGTGGTGCACACAGCCTATCTTGACCTCGCCAAGGCTTTCGACACCATCCCTCACTCTGGTATTATAGATAAACTCACTGGACTAGGCATAAATCCATATGTAATGAATGGCAAGCAATAAAAATAATCCGTTTATTGTATATAACTAAACTATTATTTAGTAAGATTTTTTGATTCCGCAATATGTCTTTAATGAGTTTAGTATTTTAATTGATGCATCAGCTGACTTTGAGCTTTCGGTATTTATATAGCACTTTAATTCTCCGTTCACTTTTCTGATGAAGTTCGTACATGCTACGTACGAAAAGCGCTTTAGTTATATACAATAAACGGATTACTTTTATTGCTTGCCATTCGTTATTTTTGGAAGTTTTTCAGTGATTTTACGTTTTATAAATCCATATGTCACAAGATGGGTGGCCAACTGGCTCACTGATAGAACCCACACAATGAAAGTAGCCAACTCCAAATCCGACTTCAGACCAGTGATAAGTGGAGGGCCACACAATTCTGTCCTGGGTCATCTCCTGATCAGTATCTACTTCTCTGAAGTCCAGGCTAATACAACTGGTCTATGGCTAATGAAATTCACAGACAACTGCAAACTAGGAGCCATAATAGATTTGCACAAGTATGTGGACATTCTACAAAGAGGCCTCACTGAGACTGATACTTGGTGTCAAAGTCATGGCCTAAAGCTCAATGCCAAGAAGTGCACTGTCATCCCCTTTGGGAAAAACACTGTACCCATGAACTACCACATAGGCGGTAGCCTACTTAACACTGAAAGCGTTATAAAAGACCTTGGGACACAGGTGGACAGTAGTCTCTCCTTTGACAATCACATTGCCACAGTGGTCAGGAAATCCTTCTACATGGCACACTTCTCCTCCAGAAAAGGAGAGGTCATTGTTCCTTTCTACTCATCCCTCATCAGACCCATTATTGAGTACAACACCCCATTTGGCATGTACCTTGAAAGACCTCTGCAACAACTAGAAAGGCCACAAAAATACCTTACTAGGAGGATTACTGGCATCAAACAGATGCCATACGCAGACCATCTCAAAACACTCCAGCTCTACTCCATCGCATATCGCCTACTCAGAGGTGACCACTGCCTAACATACAAAGCCATGTCCAACCCAGATCTGATGGACATGCTACATTAAAATAAATCCCAATCTGTCTGAGCCACATGCTCCAGGGACCTACACCTTGTCACCACAATAAACAGAACATGCTGGAGGGAATAGATTCCTTTCCCAGAGACGTCCCATGCTCTGGAACAGGCTACCCATTCATGTGAAGCAGAGCTCCTCATTAGCCCTCTTTAAGAAAAATCTTGACAATTGGATGGGAAACAGGAAATTTACCCCAGGGATCACTGCTGTGGCTCTGCTCAACAGGGGCACAGGAAAATAATTTTTCCTGGGTGGCGAAAGCCAGGGAACCTTGTTTGGCTAGGCTTATATAGGCCCTAGGGCAATAGCCTAGTACATACTTATGAACCTATGAACATAAACATTCTCACAGTGTGATTAAAGAACAGAGCACATATTGTTCCTATATAGATTAGTCTTTAGTGAAATTAGTTATATCTAACTTTTTGTATGTATTTATAATAAATCAAATGACTCATTCATTTTCTTAAATATTTGTTTTTGGAAAATTTTTAATGAATGTTTTTAGTTCAATCATACTTGACTAGGGGGTTAGTGTTTATTTAATCTTGTCATTTTAAATTTAATTTGACATTCTCTTATTTGTCTTGAATGAGCAGTTATTTCATATTTATTTAATTTACTTAAACATTGTCTTCTATTTACATGTATTATATGTAGCACTTAATTTGGCATATTTTGGTTAGTTATGAAAGGTAGTCTGATAGATCTTTGTTTATCTATTAGACTAGGAATTTTGATAATTCCATGTTTGATACTGAGATTTTATATTCTTATTGTTAATATATTTTACTCATTATTTTTCAAGTTTTTTTTCACTAGGCCTGAATCAGTAATTTTTAATTTCCCAAGTATAATTAGCTTTACTCTGTTTGTATCAACTAATTTTTAGGTATTTATACATTACCATGTTTAGGAGAGAGTTATTGGGACTCAGTAATAAATACTAATAGCAACTTTATAAACTAACTTATATACATCCGTGAATTTAATTTTATCTTTAAACACTAATGGCTGAAATAATCCAAGAAAAAGATTGAACATGATAAAATACTTGAACATTAATAAAGTGCAAGTAGTTTTCCTTCAAGAAACTCACTTCAAATCACCTGAATGGAGTACCTGGAATCCCTAATAATTACTTAACACTTGCTCATTCCTCTTATAAAACTAAGACTAGGGGATAATGATCCTTTGGAAGAAAAATATTATTAACCCCTAAGTCATCTATAAATATGATAACCAAGAGGGACTTCTCTCTCTTGCTATCCTAAAATTCAGTAATATGATAAGGCCACTTGTCAGCATCTATTGGTTTCCTGGCATGAGGGTAAACATTGCCAAAAAAAAATCTAGATTTCATTACAGTTACTTATAAGGGTAACTTAATATTAGGTGGAGATTTCAATTGTATTTTAGATACTTCTGATACTACTAATAAGAGATCACCATGACTCACTTCCACTGCACAATATCTTAAAAAATTGATTGAGTCTTTTAACTTAATTGATAAGTTCAATACAAAGGATATCAAGTCATTAAAGTTTTCACATCAAGATCACAGATTTGGTACCCAAATAAGAATTGACAGAATACTAGTCTCTTATGACTTATTTTTGAAGGTTTCACATTTTAACATATACCCTTGCCCTGTATCTGATCATAATTATCTTATACTCAAGTATCAAACTGACTATAAAAGGCTATCATCCATAACTAGAATTTCAGCTTATATAACAAAAAATAATGATTTTAAACCTTGGCTTATCACTGAATTAATTTTTTTTCTTAAAATGAATTATACACCAGATATTAATATAGTCATGATTTGGGATGCTTTAAAAGCTTATATTTATGGTAAAATTCATTCATGGTTCAAAAATAAACTTAAAGAATGGGAACCGGAATTACAAAACATCCAATCTCGACTTCTCATAGCAAAATCCAGAACTTCCAGGAGCAACTCTAATGATAAAAAGAGAATAGAAGAACTAAACAAAAATATTTGTATATCTTATCTCATAAAACAAATACAGCATTGGAATGATTACAATTGAGTTCTTATGCTTTTTCATGAAGGCACATAAAAGGAAGTATCTGACATTGGAGATATTCTTGATGCATTTAAATATTATTATACATGCCACAATATATCTGTTAATTTATAAGCCAGGTTCCAAATTTAGACCTATCTTCTCTCAATATTAAGAAAATTCCAGAAAAATTAAAAACAGAGCTTCAATCTCAAATTTCATATAAAAAAGTCTCAGACAAAATTAAAAATATTAAACCTAATAAATCACCAGGGATGGACTGTATAATTATACAAATGTATAAACTGTTTCCTTCATCCATCACTTCCTTTTTCCACAAAACCTTAGTTGAAATTCAATCACAAGATAACAGTCCTCCATCTTGGAGATATTCATTAATTACCCCCATTCCAAAAGACAATAAGGAACATCAATATTGTAGCTCCTATAGACCTGTTCTCTTCTGAACAATGATTACAATATTCTAATGTCCATATTTGTCAACAGAATAAAAATCCCACTGTCCCTTATAATTAACAAAGATCAATCAGGATTTATATATACTAGACATACTCATGGTAGTATTAGGAGAATATTAACTCTTACTGAATTCCTGAATAGAGGCAGTGAAGAAGCTTTGATAATTGGTTTGGATATTAAAAAGTCTTTTGACTCTTTAAACTGAGATTTTATTTATTTAAAGTTTTAATTATTTTTGGTTTTCCTTCTTCCTTCATTTTTTCTCTTAAAATATATATATATATAAACACAATTTAGATTTTGTTAAACTAGGCTCTTTTACCTTTGAATCTATCCCCCTAACTAAAGACATCAAACAACACTGCCCCTTGTCTCCTATTCTGTATGCACATTGATGGTATATATATATATATATATATATATATATATATATATATATATATATATATATATATATATATATATATATATATATATATATATATATATATAAACCAGTATAGATCTAAAATAGTGTTATTTGAAGATAATATTTTGCTTATATTACCTAATTCAAAAATAGCTGTATCAGAGTTAGAATCCTCAATAAAAAACTTTCAATCAATTTCTGGTCTTCAATCAAATAAACTTAAGTCTAAATTCATGTTATTAAATAAAAATAAAAAATACAAATAGGTAAAAAACACATTATTGACAAACAAGTAAATTCTCTTCATTATCCGGGTATTGTATAATTTAGTACCATAGAGAAGACAATGTCATCCAATTATAATAGCATCTTAAATACAATTAAAATTCATATAGGTAAGTGGAATAAAATATTCATCCCTTTTGAGGATAGGCTATAGTTAATAAAAATGTTTTTTCTTCCTCAAATATATATATAGCCCAAGCTTTCCTTATGTCTCCTGAAACTCACTTAATTAAGAATATAAGTTTTTATTAAACTTTCTTTGGTTCCCCAATAGAAATAGAATAGTTCTTCTTCATCATATCAGACCATGGAGTCAGGGAGGGTTAAATTTTCCAGATATCAAAACCTATATCAATGCACCAATATTTAAGGTCATTCTGAACTGGAGTACATCCAAAGTATACTGCTAATTGGAAATCTTTACATTTAACTATTGTGATAATGAGAATAATCATTTAACCAACCTCTCCTTTAAAGATTATCCTAATAAATTCTGGCATCTCCTCTGTTTTATCTTGTAATATAATATATCTAAATCTACAAATGTAATTCTATAAACTTTATATTTATCAAGTTTAGGAAATGTATTAATCCTAGATTTGATATTAAAAAATGGTTTGAACTATTAATACCTTTTAGTATCACAAAGAATGTTTTGATAACGTACATAGAAATACCCTTATTTCACGGGAAGCCAACATTTTCATTTGTTGGCAACAATGCATCAAAGATCATAAAGTATTAGATAGCCAACATTATGAAAGACTTTGACTTATCAGGTCAAGATTGATTATTCTTACAAAGTGTATTTGTTTACTCTCAGGATCTTTGAAAAATAATTGGTAATTCCTCCTTTAAAGATAAACCCTATTTAATAACATCTTTATATAAAATCTTATAAAAGGATTCCAGCATCGATAACATTACTTCAAAATTGTATAAAATTTTAATAAAGTATAAAACAAAACCTCACCATAAATGTTGTCATCATATTACTGTGGGACATTTTCCTTGTTTATCTCAAGAAAATAAATCTAACATTTTATCATCTGTTAAATATACAACATGGTCTCAATACTGGAGTATATTTACTTGAAGTTTCTACATAGAGCTTTTTTATCACCAGATAAGTTAGCTAAATTAAATAAGTCTATTAATATTTCTTGGTGGAGGTGCTCACTGTCCTGTAAAGCTGACTGGTCACATATTTTTTGTGACTGCCCTAAGCTAACACAATATCGGAGTGACATAAATAATTTTTAAAAGCTCTGTTTTCTGACTTGCTAACTAAAGCTGTAGCTTTATTCAGTATTAATGATGGTTATACTTTGGGTAAAGATAATTTGTTTTTATTATGGTCAATACTTGCAGTTGCTAGGAAATGTATTACCAGGAAATGGAATTCCTTTGCTCCTCCACTTCTTGATACTTCTTATCTTTACTGAAGGAAACAGAGCTTATGGAAACCAAGATCAAAGAAGTCAGGATTCATCCCTTACCTTTTGTTATCAATCCTTGGAAGAAAGTCATATATCTCATTGAAACTCTTCAATTGGACTCTGACTCTCTCAAACGGACTCTGTACATTTACTTATGCTATTTATTTAATTAGTTGAGGTTATCACCTAGTGCTCTTTCTTTTGCTGTTGTAAACTTTTCAGGCCAATGTATGTATTGTATATAGTTAATTTTTTTAATCTTGAATATTCTGTTTATGTTATAAAAATTAAAACAATGAGTACCAAGGTCACACAGAAAAAACAATCAGTAAAAACTAAAAGAAAAGCCCAGCCAAGCTAGATTTTCCACTGTGTGATTTCTTAAAAACTCTTGTATTAGAGGTAATGTGGGATATATGCAAATGACCCCTTAAGGACATTAGGTATTTCAGCTATATGGCAGTTCTAAATGCCCATGACTTTTTTCTTTTTAAGTCATTTATGGACAAATTCAGGCCAATAAATCCAAAACCCACTAACTCTGGACATGCATGTTTCAGCCTTCTTATGGCATCATCACCACAGCATAAGTGGACTGTTTGGCTAATGTTTGGAAACACACTTTGTGAACATGCAGCCAGACAGAAACTTATGGACAAACCCAATGTGTTACCATGGATGCATGTTGTGCCCCAATATATGCAAATCTCATGTTATACAGGTAGGAAAAGAAATTTGTTTTGTCCAACTCTTTTTCTTCCAGATGGCAAACTTCCCTGAGGTACCTGGATGACATTTTTATTCTATGGAGGAATGGTGACTTCAATACTCACACTAATTTTATCATCTTTTTGGAAGAATATTCCTCTTTTTTGTCATTCACTGGGCACTTTGGTTATGATTCTATTGATTACCTAGATGTAACTATTTTCAAGGATTATGCTAGTAGCACCTTTGCGTCTACAATATTTCGCAAACCTACTTTTTCAAGTAGTTGCTTAGATTACCACAGTTGTCACCCTCAACATGTTAAATGCAACATTTTGAAGGTCATCTGGTGAGAGCTACTTGGATGTGTTCCACTAGAGATTTCTTTAATCTTGAAAGTGGTACTTTGAGAAGCATGTTTTTGGAAAGGGGGTACCCTAGAGATTTTCTCATATTGTCACTGATGTCAGCTAACGATGGGGTAAAAGATATTTGCCACTGTTGGTTCATGACAAAGTAGCACCTATGGAAACACTTACGCAGGTTGGAACTTTGAACATTATTCCCACTGGTAACTTCACACATGCACAAGTGGTGACATAGAGTAACTGAAAAACATTCAGGACATTTTTAAATTTAACTGGCACATTTTTAAGGTGGATGAAGTTGTTTTCAAAAATTTAGGTACTAAACCCTTATTTGTGTTCAAAATGGGATATAACTTAAAATATATTTTTGAACTCCCATACCATGCCCCCCACCCCCATCATAATGACAATAAAGGTACTAGGAAATATGGTACATGTCACCAATGCTCTTACATTCTAGACAAGGCAGAAGTCTTGGTTGGTAACTCGCCAACAAAAGTCCTGTTGGCATATGGGAATTGTTTAACTAAGGGACTATATTTCCATCTTTCAAACTTGTTTTAATTTCTGTATTGGTAAAACTGAACATCAATCCCGTAAGAGAATTTATGAGCATATTTATGCTATCAACAAAATTAACACAAACAATGCATTGTGTAGGCATGCTCAAAGTTTTGAGGGATTTACTAAGTTTTTGTTTGCTACTGTAGAAACAGTACCTTATGATGTTAGAGGGGGGAAGTTGGGAGATGAAATTAAAGATGAGAGCTGTTTTGGCAGCTTAAACTTGATGCTACAAATGACAAGAGTCTCATTGAACATATATCAATAGTACCCTGGGTTAAAACTTAAAGCTGCTCAAATACAATGGTATTTTAAAAGCTTTTACAAGTATTTTTTGTATTTTTTTATATATGTCAAAGTAGTATTTTATTTTAACTGTAATTTGTTTATTATGCAACGGCTCTTTATTTTGCTTATCAGACATTTTAACATTTTATGGGCTTATTTTAAATTTCTGCCATTACTTCACAACTGTGCTATTTTTCCCATGCTGTGTTTTTATATATATTTATACATTTCACTTTTGTTCTTACTGCATTTACTTATTGCGTACCTTGCACATTAAGAAACAAGAAGCAGTATTTTTTACCATTTGAATATGAACTTGTGACTCTTACAGTTTACTTAAGTTTGTACACTTCCTGATTCAAGTGGTTCTGATGAAGTCCTATAATTAATGGATGAAAGTGCTCAACCATTTTATTGTTTTTAATATTAAAGTGGATTTTGTCATTTACCCCTTTAACTCTGGGTGGTGGTCATTCACAGTGTTGTTTTATAACTTGTTTCTAAGGAACGTGACTTTTGAGCTTGTTTTGGAACATTTACTGTTTTGTCTCCTTCAGGAAGCCCAGCACTATGTGGGCTATTTTTTTCTTTTAGTTTGAGTTTCTGTGAAAAAAACAAATAAAAGAAGAATAGCCATTAGGGTCTGCAGCTCAGAAGCCCTCCGAGCTAAAGTAATAGCCTTCAACAAAACAGTCTTCCAGGTACAAAAAGTTGTAAAGAAGCAGAATCTGGAGACTCAAAGGGATCCTGAGTCAATTTTTCCAAAAAGGGCATATTTAAGAAATTGTTTGTCCTCAAAACAAGAAGTCAAAGGAGGTTTCAAGGGCAGACAAGCAGAAATAGCTGACAAATGGGCCTTCACAGAAGAACAGGCTAGGCCAGACTGGAGCAACTCACAAACAAGAGAGGACCAGGGGGACCCCCACTGAAAAAGGGTCCTGGCTATGAACATGGCACTCACAAACAAGAGAAGACCAGAGGGACCCCCCACTGAAAAAGGGTCCTGGCTATGAGCATGGCACCAGACAGAAAATCTTTTTCATCTGGACATACAAGATTTCCTGACTGAGGGAATGGAAAAGAGGAAGTTGCCTGTTCAGAGGGGAGGCAAAAAGATCTACTGGAGTAATATCCCACCAATGGACAATGTGCAGAAACATGTCTCTGTGAAGCATCCATTTGTCAGCCTGTGTTTTGGACCTGCTCAGAGAGTCTGCCACTAGATTATACTCTGAAGGAATGTATACTGCCTGAAGAGTTAACTGATAGCTGAGAAAGATTCACTGATGGTCTTGCATTGTATCAAAACTGGTATGTGCATACAAATATGAAACAATCAGTCCATCTCTCCAAAGGGCAAAACCTTCAAATCTAAGTTGGCAAAATATTTCCCTTGAAGAGTGTCAACAAAACAAGTCCTGGATCACAAGTGGTCAACTAAAAGGTCCTTTTAGGAAAAAAATAAAAGCTCAATAAAGCAAGGGCAAACAGTTAACTATGCTGGTACAGTGTAACAAGAGATGCAACAATGTCACAGGTTTCCATTACCGTGACACAGTTTTACACTTCAGACCAAGTATAAATGAAATTAACTGATTTTTTTACAAAAGTTACAAGATGTGAGAGTAACAATTTATAAAACCAGAAACACAAAGAAGAGCAAACAATAAGCTATGTCACTACAACCTGACAAACAAGTGCAAGGAAATAGTGAATATCAAACTGTAACAGCTTTATTACATAACATTTCAATATCAGAAGTCCACACTGTAACCCAACATTTTCCAAATCAGAACAGTAAAAGTCACTGTCAGAATAATGGAGGCAACTTCAATAAAACATAGAAATTGTCTGTAGTTTCAACTAGGCAGCCATCTGCCACTGCTGTGGACCAGAGTACAGTTACATATAGAAAGTCAAATGTTTGTAGAAGAAAGAATAGGAAACAAAAGAAAACATGTAGGTTAGAAGATAAAAAAAAAACTGGAAGGGTAAGGTATGAAGTGGACATGCAGCACATCTATAAGAATTAAAAGTTGGAGGGAATTCAAGATGAAGGTGGGAGGTATTTGCAGATTGGGGTGAGTCTAAAGTGAGGTCTTCCTTAGGTTCTACAGTATGGTTGTGGTTTGAGCAACTGAAGTTAGTGATCAAAAGTTATTTAGTGAGGGGAAGGGCTTTTGTGCATTGTTTGTACTGTGGCTAGAAGATTGAGATAAAAATATTTTTAGAAATAAGTAGAAAGGGTTTGAGAAGAGTGAAGGTGGGATATCTGTTGCGGAAGTTAGTGAAGCAAAATATAAGAATGCAAAAGAGAAGCTAAGACTTCACTGGGTTGTAGTAGAGGAGTTTGGTATTCACTAGAGGAATCTAAAGGTATTTAAGACAGCAGATAAAGTTAAGGTGATTCCACTGGTCTGAGATCAGTGTTTGTGATTCTTACATGGGTGGTATGGAAAGTTGTGTTATTTATGTGTAATTTAGAAATGTGGGATGCTGTGTTGGCAATGTACGGAGATGGATGTAGGTTTAATTGAGATATTCTGGGATTGTGAAAAAGTTAGGACAGCATAAATAGATTGCAGTTTGTAACAGGAAGCTATTTTTGGAAGAGTATTCAAAGAGACTGGAAATTTGCTCTTTGGAGTATTAGGGTTGAAAATAGAAATGGAAAGTTAATGAGAAAGTTTGCATATTGATATTGGGGTATTAAAACATATTATTGCTAAAGGATTGAAAGGTGATTTGCAATAGAAGGTTGGGCAGATTAGAGAACAGAATTTGTGGACCTACAGAAGGGTTATTGTGAGTTAATTGGATTTAAGGTTAAAAGGAATGACTATAGAAAAGTGGAAGGTAGTCAGGAATTTTTATGCAGAGTGTTAGGGCTAAAGAAAGAGAGGTAACTAGGATGGCAGGCATACCTGGAAGGAAGAATCAATGGGTGGTTTATTTCTTTAAATAATTAGTTATTACTCTTGAATGTTGTTTTATTATTTGTTGGGAAATTGATGTGCAATGGCATGCTATAACTGATGTATAAATTGAAATGTTGGTAGAAATGTTGGGGTTTTAATTATTAATGATGTTAAACAAATGCAGATTCATTGGCTATTTAATGTTATAAGACATTCTGAAATGTTTGGGTGTCTGATTCTGAAGAAATTTTATGGTACTATACTGTATATATATACCCTGACCTAGTCTAGATTTAAGTCACACATAATTATTTGTTCATTTTGTATGCTGTTTATTAGTCAGTATAGAGATAATCTGTTCTCAGCTGTTCTGAATACTGTGGGAAACTGAAGACGCATTACATTGTTGCAGTTCGGAGGTCTAAGGAAAGATTAGGGTTTTCCTTCAGTAGGTCTCTCTCTCTCCGTCTCTCTCTCTATACAGTATATATATATATATATATATATATATATATATATATATATATATATATATATATATATATATATATATATATATATATATATATATATATATATATATATATATATATGGATCTACTTCAGTAGATCGAATGTCCACATAACCAAAATGCTTATTACAGAGACAAAAAAAACGAAAGTCTAAAATAATGACAGTAAACTTTATCAAAAGTTGTAATAATGAAGTATGTTCTACGCATGTCCGAGAACACTCGGACTTCCTGAAAGGAGATTGCAGATCAAAGAGAACAGGTGCTCCATTGAAACACTTGATTGAAATTAAAATATACTGTTTTTAACATTTCCAAATGAGATTGCGGTGCAGTGATGATTGAAAATTTACCCTTTTCTCCACTGTAGTGTGATCTTGGATTGGTATACATAATTTGCAGGTGCTATGGGGGATGTGGAGAGTAGTATATTTTTAATTTTAATCAAGTGTTTCAGTGAAGCACCTGTTCTCTTTGCTCTGCGATCTCCACTCAGGAAGTCAGAGTTTTCTCGGACATGTGCAGTACATATTTTGTTATTACAACTTTTGGTAAAATTTACTTTCATTATTTTAGAATTTTATTTTTCTCATCTCAGTAATAAGCATTTTGGTAATGTGGACATTCGATCTACTGAAGTAGATCCATATATATATATATATATATATATATATATATATATATATATATATATATATATTTGAAACTCATATGGCCATGGCTGACACCATATGACAGAACGTTTGAAAGGCCGACAAATGATAGCAGAGATCCAGCTACAGTGAGGGACTGGGAGATGCCCCTTTCCTGCACTGTAGTGTGATCTCGAAGTTGGAATATTTAAGTAGCATGGGAGTGTGGGGGGTGCAGGGGGGCTTGCCCCCCTGCATAACACAGTTTTACTGTGTTTACAGGTAGGTAAATGGTGCTATTTCAAGATGTCGATATTTCGGAATGTCGATCATATGGTGTCGTCATTCTGAACGGTTGACATTTTGAAGTAGACCCATATATATATATATATATATATATATATATATATATATATATATATATATACATACATTGAGAAAACAAGTTTATTATATATGTTTCATCAAACTCTGATTCAGCAAATATATTTGCTGCAAATGGATTTCATTGATGTACTGTACCACGGGTATTTTTGTTGTGTTTGGGATCTACGTATATAGGAAGCACAGTGAGGTAAAAAAAATGAATGTTAAAGTGCATTCGACTCTTTTTCCAAAATGCAGAAATCTCAGCATTAGTAAAGACAAGTAAAGGGATGAGGAAAGGCAAGGGGATGAGGAAAGGCTTGCCCCCTGCAGAAAAATAAATTAATTTATTGCAATTTCACTAAAACAGTTTTAGTTGATTTTGATTATAGGGAGTTTAATGTATGTGATAATAATGTCAAATTAAATTCTTTCTTCTGTTGTGTTTAACAGTGACAAAATCACTTCAGGTATCCATAACAGTTGGCTCCCTGCCACTGACTGCCTGGAACTGGTGTGAGTTAATGTTGCTGGTTAGGGTAGCCTTAGAAAAATTAATACCTAACCAGATCTTTAAACTGTGCTGTGAAGTGCTTGCTATCATGCTGGGGGGGGGGGGGGCATAAAAGTCAATAATAGCATGAACCTGTTGTAGTTTATTCATTGTGTTTTTATTGAATATTTGTTAGTCCGTGTACTAAGCAAATTAATTTGTTTCACCTGGATATAATGGTGCAGGCTAGGATTGGGGAGTATATTCCACTGTTTTGCAAAAGTTGCCAAACCTTGATCCTTGACTGACACTGAGCTCATCCGAAGTCAGATCAAGAACTCTAAAAGACTTCAGAGGTGCATGCAGCTTTGATTAAAGCTGATTAACTTTTTGAGTCTGTCCATTTCATTAAAAGTTAAAACCATTAAACATTGCAAGAAAACTATTTTATTCTATGTGTTTTCTGGTCTATAGCAGTCTGAAGGTGTCATCTATTACTGATTATGGAAGGAATGGAGTCCGTGATGGAATTTGAGTATCACAAATAGAAGATAATTAATCACACAGGGAACTCAAAAAGTAAAAAAGAAGTGCTGAGATGAATATGGCTAAGGTCAAAGATAGTTAAAAGTTTGTTTAAACAAAGCTGTGGAACCTGACTAGAATGTTTGAAGTGTATGTGAAAAAATAGTGGAAGAAATGCAGTTTTTGCATAATTAGCAAGTAGTCATGGAATACTTTAAGTGGAAAATGCATGAGCTTTGTGACATGGCAGTTGAGACAGTAATTTAGATTGAAGCAACTGAGCAATGTCTAGTTGAAATGGAGGACAAGGTAAGAAAGTAAAATATAAGACTGCATGAAGTTTTATGAAGTGAGGAAAGAAAAGACTTGATGGAGTCTGTTAAAAAACAAGATGATCAAATATTGGAAGCCTAGTCCAGTATTGATAGAATTCTTGATATGTTATGAGAAAGTGCATACACTGTCTAAACTGTCTCATACAGGTAGAAAATTGATTGTAGAAGGGAGGCCAGAATCTGTATATATTGATTATTCTGAATCTATGCTGATAAATTGATTGCAATTTGTATATGCTGCGGATGCAATAAAGGATTGCAACTGAAAAACGTTCAATTTTAAACTACCCTTCCCTGCTATTCTAAAACTGTTCTGGGATGGAAAAGTGCTGAACTCTGAGAGCCTGGGTGAGGTGACTGATAAGGTGAATTAACTACCTTTTAGCCTACTGCAACAATTGCAAGAGGAAGCAGAAGGATAAAGAGATACTTAAATTGTGAGATACTGATGTTGCTGAAGACACAGAGGATGAATTAGAGGAAAGACTAGAGTTGAGTGAGAAGAAGCATTTATTTAAGTGTACAATACCTGGAACAAGATGTATGGACAGACTGGAGCATTCTACCTGTACTGTGCAGTGGGTGATACTGTTTGCTAATATCTGTTTACTGAAAGGTCACACTAATAGACTGATATGAATGGCTAAATTGAATTATTACCATAAGTAAGAAAAGGACTGCTTTCATGAATATTGATGATGACTATTGCATCTTAAAGGGTGCTATCTGGTTATGATGTAGCTCTAATTTTTTTGTTGTTATAACAGAATCAAAATACAGGTGATTTTGAACCATGTATCATATTAGTTTTTGCAGGTACAGAAGGATGTCATAGTGAAATTAATGAATTACAAAAAGAAGTTAAGATAACAATGGAGTTACTTGAGCTTTATGGTCCATATTATTTAATATGCAGTAGAGATACTATTTTGGTCAATGCAGGAGCTTGATAATGACTGCTGAGAATGTAAAGTGGACAAAATTAGAATGTATATAAAATAATGTCAGAAGCAAAGAAGATGCGGCACATCAAAAGGTGATACCCAAATGGAAGACTTTCAAAACTAATGGGAATGAAAGGCAATAATAGACTGGATGACAGGTAGTATGATGTAGTGATAATAAAAAGTCATACAAGTATTTAGGATTAGCCTTAAACGATAGAAATGACTGGCGGAAGTATTGGGATTCAGCATAAGTTGCCATGGGCATTTTGACAGGCGTAGGTTTGTGTTTACTGACAGAGGGATCATGGGAAAGGGACTGAATAATAATATATTTGCACATACTCCTCCCCCCCATAATGGAAAATTATGTTTTATAATATGGGAATGAATAATGGTGCAAAATGATTTAGAAGGAGAGGAGCATATGAGGAAAATTAAGTACTATTAAGGATGAGGATGGGTAGCAGGATTTATTGATTCTTAAATGATATGTCCAGCTTGTACCTAAATGAAAAAGGAACTAGAAAATTATTATATCGGTATATCTCTCCATGGAAAATATAATAATGATGACTAGAAGTTATACCCTTAAAAAATAGATCTACAGTACTATTTTAAAAAAAAAATGTATACTCTAGTATTGTAAAAAGCCTACAGAAGCAAGAAGAATGTTGATATAATTATGATCATGGGGGAGAGTGTGGTATGTGAAATTATATGTTAAGTGATTTTTAACTACAAATAATACACATATGTTATATACATATCAGAAATAAAGATGCTGTTTAAAAAGTGAGAGGCCATAAAGCCTCATAGGCCTCTTCTGAAGCTCAGATGATCTCTGAGCAATACGAAATGCATAATGGTTACAGCAAGTGTAATGAATGATCTAACTTCAACTCTAGGTACAGGTACAAAACCAGTCTCTATGGCATAGGTGGATAAGGACCCGCCTACAACTCAGATGACCTGAAATCAACTGATTGAAAGCTCAGGTGCTGAAAGAGCTGGGTAAGGAATGGTGGGAGTGAGTGCTTGATGCTGTCTGTTCCAGATGGGAGGGAGAGATGGCTTCTGGTTGGATGATTGCCACCATGTAACTCATGGCTTACACATCAGTAATAATGGCCCAGAGTGGGGATGTGGATTTGGAGATCATAAATGGTTGTTAATAACCCTCATTAGCATGTGGATGGAAGTGGACACATGCACACGCACACACACACACACACACACACACACACACACACACACACACACACACACACACACACACACACACACACACACACACACACACACACACCCTTCATTAGAAATGCCTTACTTCCAGGAACGTTAGGGAGAGCAGAAACCATCTCCATGGTTACCTAAGTAAGGGCCAATCAGTTGGGTCTTGCTCTCACACTGGAGGCACCCCAGTGGTGAAGAAATAAATTGTCTCACAAATGCCAAAGGGACGTTTATGGTGTACAAAAAGCTTGTAGAATAAGTACAAACTAGCTGGTCAGATAGGTATGTATCATAGATTTCTTTGCTGCAGAGATCTTTTCAGTTAAGTTGATAGCAGTCTTAAGGAAGGCAAAATAACATAAACTATATACACACACACATTTATATTCCAAATTCAAATAGGAAAATAAAGAATGACATGCATCTAAGATTTCAGAGTTTAAAAATTGTTGCAATACAGATTTTACACATATCCTGCATCACAGACCGATTCGTAAAATCCCATTAAAAAGTATTCAAGTAACAGGGTGTTAAGGCATTCATGCATGAAGATTAATATCAATATTAGCAAAGCTTATTTCAGATAGTCAAGCTTCATGCTTTAAGACCAGTACAGCAGAAGCATTCTTTTAAGATAGTCCTTAAAAATAGCAAAATATTCAGCATGCAAAGCAAAGCTGCAGCATTCAATGAGCAAAGAATATAAATCCAATGCTGTCACCCAGCCTTATTGACATGAAAGGCTACAGCACAGGTGTCCCAAGTTCAATAAAAAAACTTGGCCACCTCTTAGATTCTGGCAAAAGGGGAGGGGGTGATGATGTTGTGCCTCCTCTCTTCTTCATCCAGGAAGGGAGGATCTGCGCATGTGTTGGAGCACAGGGGTGTGACACAGATAACTCAGGTGATACCACTGCTGTGGCATTAGCCTGTTGCTGCAAAGTATGGGTGGTATGAGTATGAGGAAAGGTGTCACCATATAGGTGGAGACATTCTGCTTGTGATGCCACTACATGACCCTTTTATGACATTAGCCAGCAATTCAGGGAGAGGTAGGACTAAGAAGAAAAAAAATCTGCAAGCTGCAGTTTGAGGGCTCCTCACCTGTCTCTGTACTATCTACTGCAAACATTGACATATAATCCCTAAGAAAACCTGTCCTACAAACAGGGTGTGCAAGGCTCTCTCAGAAAGGAAATTACATTTTCCCCATGCAGGTTACACCAGGCAATCAGCATGTCTTCAGGGAAAACATAAGGACAGCAAGACTAGGGAGCTGGTGATTGAGATGATATATAATCAATAGCGGTAGTGTGAAAACCAATCCAGTGCAGTCAAAGCTCCCTGCAGTAACACATGCCTCTCTCAGACATCAGAGGCTCAGTGATGCACCAGCATGAAGGAAGTCAGGCACTGCTTAACTTGTATATGCAATAACAATGATTGCCCACGAGTATTAATCAATACTACTGTATTAATTCAAATTCTTTTGACTGGCACAACTTAAAATATGTCTATGGAACATAAATGTTGTTATCCATTAACCTTTCCACATTATTTTAGCAGTTATTGCATTTGTATATTTTATTCTAAGAGCCACTCTGCTTTTGAAGCACAGCCTGTGTTCGATAAGCAGAAGACTAGTGTTTTTGCAAGGGAGCAAGCCTTTCATGTTGCTGTCATTTTATTTAAACTCCAAGACAAGACTATGATAGAAAAAAAAAAGAGCCAGGCTGTGTACCTTGTCTGAATGATATTCACAAGCACACATGATACCATGATGCAATCAATTAATTAATGCCATGTTGGTCTTCTAACGGAAAACACAATTACACTAGAACATAGAACTGCAACACTTTTTACTGACCCAACACAGGTTTTGCAATTGTTTGAGCTTTTGGTTTAATAGGAGTCTATCATTGCAGATATTAGCTTACTGATGTTAGATACATTTCATAAATACTCACTTGTGCCTAGAAATGGAAGTACATGATTTTTTTTCTTACTGGCTAAAACAGACATATAAAAAATGCCAGTGTGGAAGAAAACTGCAACTTAGATGTTTAGATTGACAGTCATACTTCTCAACATCTTAGCATAAGAAATCTACACAAAGCCTAAAATAACAGGGGGATAAAGGACCCAAAAAGGTATAGATTTTGAATATTGCTCTTATTAACCTAGAAAATTGCTGGTTTAACATGATTTGTGCTAGCATACTTTTTCTGAAAGATATGAAGTCTGTAACTCAAATGTATGTCATTATTTTGTAACTTCAGTCTTAAATGATTTATCAGAAAACCACAAATTTTATAATGAACAGACCAAAATATGAGGCAAAATCTGGTCATTCTGCAAAAATCTGGACAGTTAAGAATTATGTTGACAATACACCTCAGAGACAGGCACAATGTGTGCATGTGCATTATATGGATTATAGAGAAAAAGCTAAGATTTGCATATCCAAGAAGACAGAGTCATAAGTATTAAACATGAAGGTAGGCAGAGTGGGATCTCTTGTAGCATGGGTTCATACAAAAGGTCATTAAAGGCTTTTGGTGGGGTGCTGGCAGGGAAGAGTTCATGGTAAGGATTCTTATCTTCTGTTTCTTGCAAATGATAGACCTTTTTATCACATATATTTTCTCAAGGAAATAGCTGCAGATTTGAAAAATGTAAGAATTATCATTAGTGGCAGTAATATCAAACCCCCTAAAAGCAGATAATAATTCAATACACCACTCCCTGCCTTGTCTATCCAGAACCCTCTGTTCTATCAAGCTGATACCACCAGCAGTGCTACAGTATCATTATATTTTAGCCAATGACAGGATTGTAGCAGACTACCTATCATTGAAACAAATCTCATTGATGAAGAAACACTTTTCAAGGTGTTTTGCAACAAAAAACCCCCCCAAAAAACAGGACATAACAGCTGCTTAAAGCATCTGCCCTACCTTCAGGACTATAGAGGGAACCGTTTATTTAAAGACCCAGACACTCAAAAACATAGTCCATTTCAGACCTCTCAGCTTCTTTGCCTAGGAATTAGGGACATTGTCAAAACTAATGGGGGGACAAAGGATCAAAATCAGAGACACTATTAAATATTACTCTAATTCACTTTAAAAATGTAATATGATAGCAGATTTTGCTTCAAAGTATACTTTTTGAACAGTAAGAAGTATGCAATTCTAATCTCATGAATTATTTCCAGACTGCAGTTCACAGAGATTTACCAGAAAAAAATCAAACATTTTGCAAAGGACAAGGCAAAATTAGGAGGCAAAATCAGATACAGTTGAGAGCAGTAGTGTAGTTAGGGCAGGACAAAAGGGGCAGCTGCCCCAGGCACAAAGTGTTAGAGGGCGAGATCTGATCTGTCATCCATCATTCCAATCACTCTTAGTGCAATATCATTTTTTAAAAGCTGATATTGCATTTATGGTCAAACCTGAGCTCTGTAGTGCTCTATGTGTGGTATAACTGTAGCAATGCTTGTTACACTGAAGCAGGCAATTTGCTAGAGTGTATTTTTTAACTAAAACATGAGCATTGTAGTGCTCTGTGTAGGCTATAAACTGCACCAACTGATTTCATTTGTAGCAAGCAGTTTCCTACAGTTTAAGAGATAATTTTTTAACTAAATGCTGAGCACTCCCTGCAGGGTATATCCACTAGCAACTGTTTCCTACAGTCTAAATGTAACAACAAACTTTTTTTTCTTAAACTAAAAACCTGAGTGCTGTAGCAATTCATGCAGTGTATAAACTATTGTAACTGTTTGCTACATTTATAGCAAACAGTTTGCTACAGCTTAAAAGAAAAATTAATATATATATATATATATATATATATATATATATATATATATATATATATATATATTTATATATATATATATTTTTTTTTTTATTTTACTATAATGTAAGGAAGGAGGGTTGGGGCAAGGCACAGAAATGGGACCTGAATGGCTGGGACAGGAAGGGGTTGTGGTATGTGGCATGGATTGAGTACTGTCTGCAGGAAACATCCTGCAAAGTCCTTTTTTTTTGCTTTTCATGTTAAACTTTTGGGACTGGCACAGGGCACTGCTTGAGCAAGCTACTATTTTGGTTGAGACGTATGGCCCATGCATGGAAGAAATAAACAGCAAAGTCTGTCTGGTGTATGGCATTATTATGAACATTCATGAACAGAGTCATACTAATAACAGTGCATGACTCTGGACAGCTTAGAGGAGTGCAGAGTGTGCAGAGTATGCCATGGTAGCATGGCATATCATACATTTCAACAGTATACCATGTAAACCACAGAGGGGATCACCTGCCCAAGATCAATAGAGCACAGTACCTCTAGCTTTAAGCTATAGAAATCATGTCAATAAAGCTAGAGATAATGACAAACTACACTTCTGATTATTTCTAGACATGTATTTAGCATTTGACACAATTTGTCACAGCAAACTTCTACCTCAAATGCCCTCATAAGGTCTCTCTCTGTCCACCTTTCTATGTTTCAAAAGCTACCCATCCAAAAAGTATTAGTCAGTAAAATGGCACTCCACCCTCTCTCCATGTCTTCCAGTCACCACTGGAGTACCACAAGGCTCTATCCTTGATCACCTCATCTTTAACATTCTCACTAACACCCTGCACACATCCAAACAACACGCCTCCCTAATAAAGTATGCAAATGACTCCATGCTCATTTTCACATCTGACAACATGCAACCAAGTAACCAAGCCCAACAGTGAAACGTGACACTGCAAGAAGAAAAAACACTGCTCCAAAGCCAAAAAAATGGTATTTTAATAAACAAATGTAAACACTTTTGTTTCCAGTGCTACAGAAACATCATCAGACAAACAGATACACCACATCATGTTCTTTAAATCTGACAACATGATACACCTCCAAAAACTTACTCAAGAAGCTTTAACAGCCACTAAAATATGGCTTTGTAACTCACAACTCATGCTCAATCCCCCAAAAACAATTCCTCCCTCTTGATAATGCAACCATTAAAGTCACTTCTCATAGCAAATTATTAGGGATGATAGTGGATGATAATCTTAAATTTGACCTGCATATACAAACATGCATAATTAAAACTTATCAAAAACTAGGGATACTTTACAGAGCCAAAATCTTTCTCACCAAAGCACCTAAAACCACATATGCTTCCACTTATCTCCTCCCCGCACTTCTTTATGGAGCTTCCATCCTTACCAATCATCAGGCATCACAAAAATCAAAACTTGACCAATGCTATAACAAAGTTGCTAAATTTGCAGTAAATACCCCATTCAGTACCCACCACTGTTTAGCACTAAAAAGCCTAAACTGGTTAAAGCTAGTCTATCAATTAACATATAGTCAACTTCTTACCCCAAAAAATTATCCAGCATCCATTTGCTTGTCCAGCACTAAATAACATTCTGTACAACTATGTTCCCAGTTGGTTACAATCCAATGACAAAAAGCTCTTGTCTGTCCAAAAAACATATCAAATCTGCTAGGCATTCTGTATACTCATTCTATGTTGCTAAGGCCTGGAACTCCATACCTGTATCAGCCAGGTCAATATCCTCCCTCCCATCCATCAAAACCATTCTGAAAGACTTCCTAGCCAAAAGATGGCAATATTCTTTCTCTACAACAGGATAAACTATATCCCTAAATATGAGCAAGTACCTATCCATACCTTATATCTCCTTACTCTCCCTTCTTCACTTACTTCCTTACTTCTATCAGTTTTTCTTCCCTGGCTTTCTCTCCATATATACCATAAGCTTGCTTTTCTCTTGTAATTCATGTTTGTATTATGCTAACTTACCTTTAAATTCTCTGTAAACTGGCTAGAATTTCTCTAAATATTAAATTGTTGTCATATAACTTATATCTATTATTAGCCAATATTTCCATATTATGTCTAATTTACTATAATTATTTAAACTGTAGATTTTTGTATTATTTTTGAGCTTGTATAATTATTGTTCTTAAAAGGTTTTGTAATACTTTGGAGCTTTTCTTCCCAGGCCTCCAATGAAAATGGGCTTCTACCTATTTGGAGTTTTCTAACAATTAAATGTTGATTAATTAATTAATTAATTAAATAAATACATAATATTATCCAGCATTCTAATGTTACATTTCTTTTTCCATATTTATAAACTCATGGTCTTCAACTACTATCTGCCCAGACTACCCCCACTATACCTTACTCACCTCATAACAATTACAGAGCTGCTATTAACTTATAGTACCTCTTTGTTATTTTGCGCTATGGAAAGAGCTTTTTAAAAAAAAAAAAAAAAAAATACCATCTGCCATGTGGAACTCCTTACCAGATAAAATATGTGTTAGCCCCAATCTTATCAACACCAAGGTTATAAACTACAAATCTGTACTACAGTCTCTATTTTAACAATATCCAGTACCAATGCTAAAACTACCCAGCCTAATAAAAAGCACATTAGTCTACACTTGCTTATATTAAAAAAACTACTTTAACTTGTAAATATTACTAAGATATTGCTGAGCCAACTTTTATGCATCTTCATAACCAATGTAAATAATGCATGTACTATTATAGTTTGTTGAATTTTGCTATACTTCTAGCATATTTAAACTTCTTTCAAACTATATGACAAATAGGCCTGGGTCACAGCTGAAAAGAATCAGCAGAGTAGCTTACTTACCCAGTTACCAAATGTTAAATAAATAAATAAATATATGCTGTAGGTTGTATACTGTAGTATCTATAGGAGATATGATAAGCTCATAATAAAGATATCATAAAGCTGTCCAGATTTTTGCCTCATATTTTTTGGTCTGTCCCCAACAAAATGGGTGGTTTTCTGGAAAATCATAGAGGACTGAAATCACTAAATAATGACACATATTTGAGTTTCAAATTACTTATCCTTCAGAAAATGCAAGCCAACACAAAAACTATTATTCTAGCAAGTTTTTAAGTAGATGAGTAATATTTAAAATTTGTCCTTGATTTGGGCCTTTGTCACCTCCCCACATTATGTTTAGCTTTGTCCCGATTTCTTGCACTTAGAGGTTGAGAAGCATGCACCATACTGTACAACTTATAAATGTCTTGTTGTATGTGTTTGATGTCAGCCTTGCAAATTGTGACAAAGCAAGTTATGCTGTTAGTGTGTATGGTGATTTCCATAGTCTGTATTTCTCTGGTTCCACACATACTTCCTCAATGTTTCTGGTGTGCTGCAGATTATTCTTTCTCCTAAAACAGTGCTGCTGCCAGAATGTATCCTGAGGGAGCACAGTTAAAAAAATAGACTGTACAGCCTTCACCATGCACATGTTTATGAACCCAGGAGTCATTTTACTTTCCATTATTTTGGCTAGAGATCATCCTGATATTACAGCCAAGATAAGTGCACCTATCTAATCAGCTACGTTCAGTGTATAACTTCTCTTTATAGCTGATAGGTAGAGATACTTATGACACTGAATGTACCGTATATAAACTAATTTTTTGGTGCATGAAAATTTGGGCTGCTGCACACTTTAGGGTTAACAACAATGTTTGGACATTCAACTTTATGTTTCTGACTGTGGCCAATAATGTTTACTTATTTATCAATCTGTTTGTTAGCCAGACAAGTGGGCTAGTACAAGACATGTTTCAGCCACTGCCTAGGACATTTGTCATAAATTAATATACATCACATAAAGGCATACATAACAGTGATAATAATTCAACAAATCTCAGATTACACAAGATATTTCTACAAAGTATTCTCAGTGTTGGTTAAATCCAACCTTGTTTACCTGTTACTACAAGTTAAAAGTAAACAGTTGTAAATTTCATGATAGAGAATATGAATAAATTAATCTGCATCTCTAAAGCAGGAACATTTAAACTCAGCATGTAAATGTTGCTTAAGCTTTTCCTTGAATGTCTAAAACATTTATATGGCTGTAAGTCTATTAGGAAAAGAGTTACAATTATGCAGGTGTGATCTTTGAGAAAGGTTTATCCCAGACAACTAAGGAGAATTGTGTTCTTTTTAGTTTGAGGCTGTCAGGGCTTCTTATGGAATAAGGGGCTTTCTGTAGGAATTCTCTATGTATCACCAAGCTGATGTTTCTTGAGAATAAGGTGTCTGACGCACGAAACACAGAGGATCTGAACACTAATAGCTGGTTTCCATTGAGAGTACCGCCGAGGCAATTTCAGTGTGTTTGCTGGCATTGCTTCCTTCATTTTGAATATGTTCATAGGTGATTACTAGGTTAACAACCCCAGGGGCCCTTTTTAAGTCTAGCCCTACTTCCATGGTGAGAATCAAACCCTGTACCATGTGTTTGAACGGTGAGCACCTTAGCCCCCGACTCCTTTCTCCCTTTTTCATGTCTGTACAGGGTTGGAATTTGATATATGTTAGTTGGGTGGGTTTGACCCCTGAAAAAAAAACAACACATAGAGTTTAATTTTCTTCTTTGCAGGTCTCAAGCATTAGTTTTTGGCTTGCAGATCACCAGTTTTAGGTATTCATGTTTCAGTAGTGGAACTTTCATGTATCCTAAGTTTGTTTGCAAGTGGTGGGCAATATCTTGTCTTTCATCAATTTAAAAGTCAAAGAGTTTAACAAGCAATTGGATCTGACAGCAGTGGAAGCCATTTATGCTTTCCGTGTAGTGTGGCTGCGATGTTCCTTTTTACTAGATAAAGAGATGAACCTTAAAATTTTGTTTTCTGCAGTTTGTAGCAAATATGTGATATGTGCTATCATTGTGGCTGTAACTTGTAGGGTATAGTCTAGTCTAGGGATTAACACATTAATGGCATTGGAAAACAGCCTTCATAAGCAAGAAGGATGAATATCTTGCATGAAGCTTTAAGTTGGCCCAAGACTTTAGTGGATATGTGATAAGGTCTTACAGTCAAATCTTGATCAAAGAAATGGCACTCCTAAATCCCACAAAGCTGCATATTCATGGGGATGCCTTCTTACCATAGCTGCTGCATAGAATGCTGCTGTATGCAGCATAGCAGAATGTAATTTTCTTGGACACAAACTGAGGGGTAGTATAAACGCCATAGGGTGATGGTGGATGGTTTAAGTATGCACCAGACTTGTGCATTGTCAATCGTATTTATGAATCCATCTTTCCTGCTACAAAGCTATGCTAGTATTTAGAATCCAATTCTAAATGCATATAGTATTCTAGTCCAGTGTCTCTTTCACTCTTTGCTAAATCTGTTAATGTTAGCACTGCACAAATAGCACTAACCGTGAATTTAATCTGTTAATATTAGCACTACAAAATTAACACTAACTGTGAATGTCTTGAGATAAGACTTTACAAAAAAAAAAAAAAATATATATATATATATATATATATATATATATATATATATATATATATATATTGCACATTTCATACAGGAGGAAGAAGCTTTTTTTTCTGTTTTATGCACAAAACAGCAGTCATTTCCATATATTTTCTCCATAAAATCTCTAACCATTGTAAAATGTATATGTTATGTAGGAAGGTCTTTATACAACAATGAAGTCGTGATCATGTTGAGTTTTGTTTAACTGAGCAACATATATATTTCAAAATGAGCATGTGGTCATGTTTATCCTTCCTGTGATTTATCTGTGGCAATGCTGTGAGAAACACTGTGACAGAGTAAAAAATGAACTTAATTACAAAGTCCAAAGGTCAGCTTCACTCAAGTTAAATTTATGTCTCTCTCTTTGCTCTTTACCTTTTCAGTTTCAAAAGACACAAATCAATAGTGTTCAGGAAAATACAACATCATTTTCTATAACGAAACTTAGAGCTGGTAGAAAACAAAATCAGGCCAACAGACTGCCATCGTGTTTTTCTTTAACTGTAGCAGAGACAAAGATAATAGCACATAGTTAGCTTTAAAAATATCTCTCAGCCTTGATATGTTTTTGTCATTGTA
>NC_056744.1:688528468-688635968 GCF_019279795.1 Protopterus annectens | reverse complement strand
AAGGTGAGATTGCTTTTTATTTCTTGTATTTTGTATTACTTTATTGCATTTTTTTTATTTTGTATACTGTGATTTGTTTTCTTTATACTGTGTTTTACTTGTATTTTGCTTTTAACTGCATATTAAAAGTTGAAAAGAGACCACAGCTCTCAAGCTCTATCTCTTGTGAGTCAGACAGAATTTTTCCCTCCCTCTCAGCCTGTTACTGTTGTGTTCTTAAACACCACTGTCTTTCTAGTTGCCTGCCCCTTATATAAATTTGACAATATATCTCGTTCCCTCTCTCCTTTCACTGGCTGGTGTGAGTAAGCACAAAACTATCATTTTGTGAAAACACTTCCCTTCAACTATTTAAATTTATTGCCCATCCTACTGTATTCCATAGTACCAGAACAAAAAAGTGCCCACCCCTTTTCGATCTATCTTGCTCGTTTACAAAATAGTAGCTCTCCACTAAAACGTTTTAGATAGCTAAAACTTAAGTTACCCACTTTCACATCTAGCTACTTAGTGCACACTGCAGTGTTTGGGATAAAGCATTTTTTTTCATCTTACCTTTAAGCATCTATTGCAAGACCACCAGTTATTGGAGAGCCCACATTCTGCCTCTCAGTAGTTATCTTGGGATTAGTGCTTCTGTTTTCTTCTGGTGAGAAAAGGAGTACAGGGACATTATTTCCTGGAGACTGCTGATCACCAGACAGCCTAATAGCTGCTTTGTGGGTGATAGCTTGGAATCTGTGCTTATATTCTGATCCTGGTGAGAGAAGGAGCAGAATGCATTGATTCCTGACTGCTTCTGGTTGAAGAGTGAGCGTCTGTGCTTAACATACCTGATTAGTCCAGTTGCTATTCGAAGCATCAACCAGAAAAAGGCTACAAACTACAGAGCCTTTCATTATTTGAGACAATACTGTGGATCATCAAACAGGCTGTGGCCTGCTTCTCTTCTTGGGATTGGTGCTAACATTTTGCTTCTGGTGAGAGAAGAAGCAAAAGAGCATTGTAGCCCAACAGAGTGAAGCTGTGGTGAGACCAGCATTAATAGTAACCAGGCAGTAGCCATTCATGCGACTTCCCTCTTTTCATCATTCTTGACAAGCTAATTCTTTGTTTTCAGTAAGTACTGCTTGATTTCTTTCTAACTTCAGCATATTGGCCTAAATACTTCATCCTTAAATTTTCAGGATCTATGTATTAGTTTCCCCTCAAGTGTTTGGTAGTGCTCTGTACATACTCAGACACTTTGAGTGACATTTTTCCTGTGAAAGCACAATTGAAATTTCTCCAATGCCTAGTTGCACACAGGACAACTAGTTTGCAGTGACAAGCACTGTCCACATAGTTGCAAACCAGATACTCATGACAATGATTTATATTCTCACTCCAACAGTCTAATCAATAAAAAAGGGTCTGTTGCCATGGGTATGAACTTTCCTACTGTCTCCATTATCAACGTGGTGGATATGGGCATCCTGAGACAATGCAGAAATTGCCTCATGTTTACTGACAACAGTTAATTCTCAAACAAACTGGTGGGTATGTGAGAGATGTATTTACACAATGTCACTGGAGGCAAAGCTCTCACATAAAAGTACTCCTAATGTCAATAAGGCTGTCAGTAGTACACATGCTGCACCCATCACGCACAATTCAAAGCAGACAAATAGACCTAGATATGCTCAGGCACTTACATGTAACCTTCCTAAACCACAAAGACCTCCTAGACGAAGAACACATAAGAAATACCCTCAGCAGCCCCAAATGCGCTCTTTCAAAACAACACTGACATCAACACATTGATCTACATCTCATGGAGCCTCTACCTCTAAGCCCATAAGACAAGTCACCACACAATCCAACATTCTAGTCATTGGAGACTCTATCATGAGACACACTGATGTCCCTCTCACCAGACTGAGTAAGGAGAAAGTTATGGTCAGTTGCTTATCAGGGGCTAGGATCCGGCACATTATGCATGCACTCAGGTCATTGGACCACAATTACCAATATGACTCAGTCATAGTCCATGAGGGAGTAAATAACCTGAGACATGCCTCCTTAGATTATATGAAGAGAGACGTCATAGAGCTCTTGGAATATGTGTCTCAGGCTGGTATGAGCCTAGCATTGAGCAGCATTTTACCTTCTCCAAAGATGATGCCACAATATGAACAAAAGATGATTGACTTTAATAATTGGCTTAGTTTCTGGGGTAATTCTAAGGGGGTGCAATATATTTGTCAGCATAGGAGATGGTCAACAAACCATGCTACTTTGCCAGGGATGGTCTGGACCTCTCCCTTCTAGGCTTTCGAATATTAGCTAAAACATTGTCTTCCCCCATACTGCCTTTTTTAGGCAATGCCAAACTGAAAGTACTTCCAACATAGCAAATCAAAACCAAGAAAATCTAAAGGTATTACTGCTCAGTACTAGGAGTCTAAACAAAAAACTCTACTCCTTGGAGGCTCTCTGTTCCCTAGAGAATGCTGATATCTGTGCAGTCACTGAGACATGGTTTAAAGCCATGGACAGCACACCAGCAGTGCAACGTTATAATGCCTTCTACACATTTAGGCCAGCTACTTCACAGGCAGGGACTAAAGGTGAAGGTGTCTCTGTTTACATCAAAACTAAATATACTTCAACACTGGTCAAGCAGGACAATGCACGAGCTTCTCCATGTTCAAATCACCATAGGTAAAATCCAATACCACTTCCTTGCAAACTATAGGTTCCCCTCTATGACCCATATAACCCATGCCATGTATTTAAACCTATTAGAAACACTAACCATCCAACCCAATACCATATTCATGGGTGATTTTAATTACTCCACTATTAACTGGGAATCCTATACGACACCAAACGTACATGCACAGAGATTGCTGGATTTTGTAAACACAGACTCCCTGGACCAGATAGTCAATACAGCAACCAGGGGTGCAACCATACTGGATCTGTTCCTTACTAATATGGGAGACTGCTGCACACCCTCTACTGTAATGCCTTCCCTGGTAAGGTCAGACCACAAAATGGAATCCTTTGAAGTAAAAATAAAACCTGGACCCCCAGCTAAACCTGGAATATTCAGGAACTATTCTAAGGCTAACCTTCTGCTATTAAGTGAGAACCTGGCAAAATTTCAAGCCCCCATAAACCTTGAGAACACTTCTGCCTATGCAGAAATGTTCACAGAAACCCTGTACAAGCATGTTAATAGCTGCACAGAGGCAGCTGCACCCACCAAGAAGAAGTACAGAACTAACTCAAAAAACAAGCCACCCTGGTAGAATCAGAAAATCAATTGGATGTATAACAGGAGGAAGAAAACCATCGCAAAAGTTAGGAGGTGCAGCACCCAGCAGAATAAAAGCACTCTCATCAAACTAACAAACAACTCAGAGGACAAATAAAGTCTACCAAAGCCAAATTTGAGGTAAGTTTGGCCTCCCAAGCCAAGGACAACCACAAAGCATTCCTTAGCTATGTCCACACCCTCAAAGGCAATACACAATTGTGTGCAGAGCTCATTGTAAATGGAGCCACCTATACTGAGCCAGACAACATAGCCAACCTTCTGGCTGATAAATTCAGCTCTAACTTTATTCATCTCTTCCTCTCAACCTTCCCTCAGGAAATATCATCAAATATAACTCCCTCAATTATCACCAGGGAACAGGTCCTTCATGCTCTCTCTAAGACCAAGAACACTGCATCAATGGGCCCAGACAATATCCCAGGATGCCTTCTAAATAGCACGAAACATGACCTATCAGGGCCTTTGGAATTACTATTTAACTGCAGCCTCCAAACAGGATTTGTACCTCATGAATGGAGAAAGGCAACAGTCATCCCTCTGCACAAAGGTAACCCATCTACAGACTCTGGAAACTACAGACCCATAAGTCTCACTAGTCTTATATGTAAAGCCATTGAAAGAATTATCATGGAGATGATCAATAGAGATATAGTAAACCTCCAGACACTGGACCAAACCCAGTTTGGTTTTGTCAAGGGCAGATCATGCCTACTCAACCTGGTGGACTTCTGTGAGAAGGTCACCAAAGCAATGGATGAGCGAAAAATCATTCACACTGTCTACCTTGACCTGGCCAATGCATTTGACACAATACCCCATTTGGGCATTGTTGACAAACTCAAGAGGTTAGGTACAAACCCGCATGTCACCCTATGGATAGCCAGCTGGCTCACAGACAGGACCCAGGAAGTTAGAATTTGGGAGTCCACTTCTACAAAGAAGTCAGTCACAAGTGAAGTCCCTCAGGGATCAGTCCTTGGACTGACCCTTTACTTCTCAGAAGTCAAGGCCAATGTCAGTGGTCTGTGGCTGACTAAATCTGCAGATTATTGCAAATTAAGAGCTGTCATTGAATCTCACACTGACACAAATGTTCTCCAGGAGGGGTTGACACAGACAAACAACTGGTGTCAGAGCCATGGACTAAAACTAAATGCCAAGAAATGCATAATAGTATTCTTTGGGAAGTCATCCATCCCTGGTAACTATCATATTGACAACACACCCTTTAGAGTTGACCCAGTAGTCAGGGACGCACATATATAGTAATCTAGCCTTTGTTCATCATGTGTCTACAGTAGTGAGGAAATCATTCTATGTTGCACAACTTATAAACAAAGGTATGGCATCTAAGTCCAAGGAAGTCACTGTTCCACTGTATTCAGCATTCATCAGACCAATCATTGACTACAATGCCTCTTTGGTATGTACCTAACCAAGCATATCCAACAATTGGAACGTCCACAGAGGTTCCTCACTAAAATAATACAGGGTTTAAGTAATATGTCCTATGCAGACCACCTCAAGGCTCTATCCCTGTATTCTCCTACAGGCTTTTGAGGGGAGATCTGTGCCTAGCATACAGGGCATTGTCAAACCCCACTCTGATGGACCTCCTGCATATCCACAAAACAAACAGTACCAGAATTACCTGTTCTAAAGACTTAAACCTTGTCTGTGATATAAATAGGAGCTGCTGGAGAGATAGGTATGTATCACAGAGACTACCCTGTCTATGGAACAGGCTCCCTATCCAATTCAACTGCAACTTGGACAATTGGATGGGAAACCAGTAATTAATTCCTGGTTTGGCACCTATGTCTCTAATGGAAACAGGCAACCTGTAAATGATTCATCTCACAGGCCCATGCTTACACTTATCAAGGGTATCAGAACTTGTCAGAGATTTGGGATGCATGGCTAGGCTTAAAAAGGCCCTTGTGGGAGTTAGCCTAGTAACACCTATGGACCTATGAACCTATAAGTGTGCATGTGGTAGGCAAATTCCTTATAAACAGGATCACACCAGTTGTGTTTTTTGTTTAGGGGCAGAGGATAATATTCACAGTTGTGACATCTTTCTAATGATGAGACTGGACTTCCATTGTGCACCCAGGAGACACAGTAAAAAGGCAGTGCAACAAAGCTACTTGGCTTGGAATACAGAGTCTACTACTCAGGGGTAAAGAGGATAAACTAGTAATGGTGTGAACATTATGATAAAGGAGAATCTTCTGAAGACAATGAGGGATGTTATCAGAATTAGTGACAGACTCATGGCAATTGTAAAGATACAGCAGCATTCGTAATCCAAGCCTCTGCTCCACAGTATCATTGTGATGGTGAGAAAAAGAGTGCATTCAGGCAGCAGTGACAGGATCTACCAGATAAAGCAGGACAACATGCAACATGAATTGGTGTTGGTAATGGGAGACCTGGCTGCATATATATTAGGACAGATAGAACGGGATATGAGGACTACCTGGGTCCACATGGATGGGGCAACAGGAACAAAGAAAGAGATGCCATTCTAGACATCTGTCTGGTAAATGGATCGATGAGAGCCAGCACATGACTTGGCAAGAGAGACTGTCACAAGATCACATGCAAGAGAAGCCAACATGGAACTCAAGTATATTTCTTCCTAGTAAGGAAAGAGCATGGAGTAGAATTAGAAATCACAAAATCACCCCAGTGAAACAATTATCCCACAACATAAACCATTGATGGCCACAATTAGCTGCTAGTAATGGTCAGAGAAGGCTCTAAGGCATACCTCTCAACCTCTTAGCTCAAAAAATCTGAATGAACCCTGGCATAATGGGAGGACAAAGGCCTGCCATAAGGTCAAAGGCACAAAAATAGGGACAGATTTTAAATATTGCTCTTATAAACATAACGTAGCCAGAATAACAGGATTTGTGTTAAATGAATTTGTAAAGTATATGAAGTCTGAAACTCAAATGTATGTCATTATTTAGTGATTTCATTCCTCAGATCATTCAAGTGATTTTAAAGAAAATCACAACTTTTATAAGTAACAGAACAAAACTGTGAGGCAAAAATATGGACATTCTGTGAAAATCTGGACAGTTGAGAGGTATGCTCTAAGGTCAACAGAGACTAAGCTGAAGATCTGGAAGTTTATGGGAGCAAACACGCAAGAGTTCAAGGAAATATTCAGGGCTCTAGCACCTCAGGAACAACAGGAAATAGGTGGAGTCAAAGAAGGATAGCAGGATCCCAAAACAGCATGCATGAAGGCTATAAAACAAATATGCGGGTGAACCAGGTATGTATAAAAAGGAACATAAGGAAAACTGGTGGCATGCAGATGTCCAGAAAGTTAACAAAAGAAAAAAGGAGTTCAGGAAAAAAGTGGGGAGCTAGAAAAGATTAACCAAGCTAAAAAGGAATATTATTTGGCTAACAAAGAGGCTAAGAGAGCGGTCAGTAACAAAGAACAATTCATTGCAGGTACTATCAGTTTCTGGAAACTCACTCGGCAGATGACACAAAGCAACTATATCAGGTCGCAAGGCAAAGACAGAAAAAGAAGGAAGATAGTCATCAGACACCATTCATAAAGGATGCCAGCAACAGCCTGCTCACCAGTCCACAGGACATGTAAGACAGATGGGAGGAGCACTTCCAACAGCTTCTGCATAAAGGAAAGTTGCCTGAAACACAGCCTACAATGAAAGAGGAAGAAGAGCCCGACCTAGAAAATGTAAGAGCAAGACTAAGATGAAGTCAGGGAAAGCAGCAGCCTCAGATGGGATCATGGTGGATATGGTCAAGATGTTGAGCGAGCTATGGGAGAAATGGCTGCTGAGGGTACTCAGAGCAGTATGGATAGAAAGGTATATCCCAGATGACTGGAGAATAAGTATTCTAATGTCAGTTTACAAGAACAAAGGGGGCATTCACAACTGTGGACAGTTTAGAGGTACCAAACTCTTGTCCCACTGTATGAAAGTGCTGGGGAGGGTGATCGATAAACAAACATGTATGGTAGAAAGGAAGATGTGTGATGAGCAACCAACTGAGAATTCCTATACTTGGTGAAAGCATATGGGAAGGTACCAAGAAAACTGATTTGGGCAGTCTAGTGATGGTTGAAAGTCCCAGAAACATTGGTGGAATTAGTGCAGGCTATGTACAAGGACTCAGTAGCACACATATGAACAGTGTTTGTTTTCAGAAAGGGATTCCCAGTGGGAGTGGGCATCAGGGTTCACCTCTGAGTCCACTGCTGTTCACACTGGTCATGGACTACATTATCAATCAGGCTGGAGGAACAGATGAACATAGCTGCTGTACGCAGATGATATGGCATTATAAGCAGACTCTGTGCGGGAACTTCAGTAAATGACAGGGGGATGGAATACAAAATTCAAGGTACATGGGATGAAAATGAGTAATGGTAAGAAATGACAATGGCAGCAAATGGGAGAAATCAGAAGAAAATGAAAACTAAGATAGAAGGGAAAATAGTGGAACAGGTTATCAGGTTCAAGTACCTGAGAGTGGTGGTTGAGGAAAAGGGAAGTCTGAATGAGTAGGTTAAAACTGGAATCAGAAGGTCTGCAGCCAACTTGCACAGGCTGTCAGGAGTAGTATGTGGCAGAAGAACAACAAACAAGTTGAAAAGTAAGGTGTACAAGACAGTGATGTGACAAGTACTATATGGTACAGAAGGCAGTGCAATTGAAGATACTGGAGGTGATGGGGATGAAGCGCTTGAAATCAGTGGTATGATGCACACTATGGGACAGACAAATAAATGATGACTTCAGGGCAGAAGCCAGAATAGCTAAAATTGCAGAGCAAGGTCAAATAGATGTCCTGGAAAGCAGAAGATGATTTGGTGCTGAATATTTAGGAGAGAGACAAGATGAAGGAAAGAGGAAACAAGGATGTCCAGCAAAGAGATGGCTGGACTGTTTGAGAGAAGATCTGTGACAGTTGGGCATGACTGTCAAAGAAGGTAGACGTGATATTGAATTGAGAGAAATGGTAACAGCTGACATGACATCCCAACCACAGGTAGAAAATGTGAAAAAGGGAGCTGATGATTATGATGATGATACTTGAGGTAAGGATGCATGCTTAGGCATGTACCACAGCTTTATGCAGTAACAACTAAATGGGTAGTTGGACAGAAGTGCTTCTATAACAAAAAAAAGTTGTGGGTATGTGGTCAGATAATAGTTAACTGGGCACTTCATTAAAGGTATGTTCTGACTATCTGTGTGAGCTTTATAACTGGAAGTGCAACTGACTGTAAGGATGATTACACTAATGGGAGGAATGACTCAAAGCTTTTTCCACATGCTTGTGTTGGAAGCAAACTCTATGTCGTCTCATAGTAACTAGGGCAGATGAGGTAAATGGATAGATCCAGATGTTCTTTGTGGGGTTATCTGCCTGCAGGTAGCCCTCAGTCAGCCTGAATACCAGAGACTTAGTATTTCTGCATCGGTTGCTGTTGCTCCAGGACTGATGTCTGGTCGTCAGGGGTATAAAAACAGGCAGTTGATGCCATTACATCAGTCTTTCTTGTTGAGGAGCCCGAAGCAGAAGCAGTTCACACGAGTGCCGGTTGGCCGCTACCTGAATTTTTGTTTCCGAATTGAATCATCCTGACATCTTCTAAAGCTAAGTACCCCATTAGGGATCCTTTTTTCTTGCTCTAACTGATGTCAGAAAAAGTTAACAATTGTCTCGCCTGTGGAAAGCAAATACTGCACTGAGATTTCCATTCTTACTGCGTCACCTGTTTAGGCCCAGACAGTGACGTACCTCGCTGTCGGTTTTGTGCCTTGTTCAACACCCGAATTATTTGTCGTCGGGTTCTTATTGTCACTAAATACTTTTGCTGTCGTTCTCCATATTCCAAAATGGCTTTGGTAAGCCATCCAATTACCGATCTTCTGAAAAAACGTAAGGATAAAGACAGAGACAGACCACACAGGTCCAAAACTGCCGATGACACTTCCATTAAGCTAGTCGCCAGTTCGCTGGTACTCAGTGAGGTGCTTTCGCAGCCACTGATGCACACTTCAGTGGATTTGCAGGCTGCTACCGAGACCTGTTCAGAGTCAGGTATGCCGCAAGACTCTTTTTTGACTATGAAACCTGCGGATGTCTCTACCTTGGATGGGTCCGGAGCCACTGAGCAGGCACTGGCTTCTGAGGAAGTTCTTCGCACTACCAATATTCGACACAAACTGATGATTTCTTTTGCGTCTTCAGTTCTGTCTAAAACTACCGAGTTTCTAAGGCCAAGAGTACGAGCTACGCCTAAAAAACCGATGACCCAAACTCAAGCACCTGCTTCCTTGCCACAACACCAAATGCTTAAAATGGCAGAAGACCTGATTATGCTGATTAGGGGAAGCCAACCTTCCCATGCTAAGAGAAAAAGAGACCTGTCCCCAGCAGCTTTAACAGACCAAGAATCCGATGATTCTGAGGTATCTGATTATGAAGACATGCCTTTATCTGTTTATGAGGATTCAAATGCAGAGGAATCCATACCCTCTGATTCTCCTCCAGAGGATTTTTCTTTTGGTGAAACCTTAAATACTTTAAGAGAGCATTTCCACTGGGAATGCCAAGACTATCCTCAGTCCAAAAAGAGACTCAGAGAATTTCTAGATTTGCCCCAACATAGACCTTTAGCAATACCCCCAGTTCTAGATGCTGTGGATGATGTCTTTATGGAATCCAGTCTAACTCCTGATAATTTACCCCCTGCTCTTAGGAAACCAGACAGGTACTACAGAATTCCTGACTCTCACAACTCCCTTTTCAAAAATCTTACTGCTGACCCAGAGATCATCTACCAGGGGCCTAAAGGTATCAAAGCAACTACAGCTAAGAATCCCACCCCTTCGGACAGGGATTCCAGAGCTTTAGACAGATGGGGTAAAAAAGTATACACCTCTGCAACTCTCGTCATTAGGGCATTGAATTGCCAGTTTTACATGCTGAAGTACCAGCAACATATTATGGAACTTATTAAGCAAAAATTAGCTAACTTTACAGACTGTGCGGAAAATAAAGAATTACAAGAGCTTATGCATTCTGCAAGCCAAGTCAGCAAGCATACTTTGCAATGTGGCTTTTACACCCTAGAAGCATCTTGCAGGGCAGCAGTCACTGGTTCTGTACTGAGAAGGCATGCTTGGTTTAAGGAGCAGACCTTGCCAGACCATGTCAAATCAAAATTACTAGATGCTCCTTTGAACAAGGATAATCTGTTTGGCACCAAAGCAGAAGAGGTTCTTAAAAAGATGGAAGAAAAAGCTAAATCTATACAGACAGTCAAATAATTCTTGCAAGTACAGCCTCCTAGATTCATCCAGCCCCCTCAAGGCCATCTCAGACTAGACCCAGGGGAAACAGACCCCCCCCCAGACTACAGTCTCAGGGTATGCAGAGATCTAAACAATGGAGTGCCTCCACTTCAAAAACAGGGAGTGCTAAGCCACCCCCTTACGGAAAGAATTCACAATGACTTCTCAACTCCCCTCCTCACCTCTGCCCAACTGCTTGTGCCCCTAGGAGGAAAACTTGCCTATCATGCAAAAAACTGGACTTCCATCACCAAAGACCGATGGGTCCTCAATATTGTATCCCAGGGATACAAATTTTACTTCAACTCCCTGCCAACCCCAAAAGGATTCCCACATCTACCTCCAAACCAGTGGGCAGAGGCACAAAACCAAATGCAATCCTTGCTCTCCATAAGAGCAATTCAACCTGTTCCTGCAGAACAGATAGGTCAAGGGTTCTATTCCAGACTTTTCCTGGTACCTAGAAAAGAGGGCACTTGGCGCCCAATCCTAGATCTCTCCATTCTAAACACCTTCCTGATGGTACCAAAATTCAAAATGCTCACCTTTCCGCAGCTGCTTCCTGTGCTGGTCAAAGAGTCCTGGTTAACCACCCTAGACCTAAAAGAAGCCTATCTGCACATCCCTATCAGGGACTCATGCAGGAAATACCTATGCTTTATGGCAGGATCTGTGCATTATCAGTTTTCTGCACGTCCCTTTGGCTTATCCACTGCTCCCAGAGTATTGACAAAATGCCTGGCTCCAGCCATTGCCTGCTACAGACAGAGAAAATTTCAAATTTACCCTACTTGGATGACTGCCTGATTCAGGCAGACAGTCAGGAAATGCTGTTGCAGCACCTGAAATCAAAACTAGTCCCCAGTCAAAAGATTGTATTCCTGGAAGTAGCTTAGACACAGCATACCAGATGGCATTCCTTACTCCAGAAAAACAAGCCTATCTGACAGGCTACTTCACTCAAATGGCCACCAGAACCCAGCTATCCACAAGGAAAATCCTGCAGGCCCTAGGATTCATGGCCTCTTGCATTCTACTAATTCCATATGCCAGACTGCATATGAGGAAACTTCAATAGTACTTAAAAAGTCTTTGGTGCCAACATTATCAGGACCTGGAAACTGTCATTCCTATCATACCTTGTCTAAGGACAAAGTTTCTTTGGTGGGCAGCAGCATGCAACCACAACAAGGGACTTCCCTTTACTCAACCCCACGCCACCCAGACCCTAACCACAGATGCATTAGACTATGCCTGGCGGGCACACCTGCATGACACGTGCATTCAGGGTCACTGGAGCCCAAGTCAAATTAATCTGCACATCAGTCAAAAAGAGATGCTAGCTGTCCAGCATACTCTAAGAGCTTTCAGATCCCTACTCTCACCGGGGCCCCTGCTAATAAAAACAGACAACACCACCATTATGTGGTACATCAACAAGCAGGAAGGAGCCCACTCTTACCCACTCTGCAGGCTAGCCATGGCCCTATGGAACACAGCCCTGGACATGCAGGTCCATCTGCAAGCTCAATTCCTGCCAGGCAAACAAAACTCACTGGCAGATGATTTAAGCAGAAATCTCCTAGACCCACATGAGTGGCAATTAGAGCCCAGCACCTTCAGCCTTCTGACTCAGAAATGGATGACCCCTTTGCCTCCCCCTGCAATCACCAGCTCAGCAAATTCTGCACCAGGACACCTCACAGCAGGGCCTGGAAAGTGGATGCCCTATCCTTCCAGTGGGTAAACCTCTGAATCTATGCATTTCCCCGTCTGCCCCTTCTCTCAAGAATATTGCTCAAGATAAGACAGGACAGACCAAGAACGATCCTGATTGCCCCGGACTGGCCATGCCAGCACTGGTACCCATTACTGCGCAGCCTGTCACCGGCACCACCCTGGCACCTAACCCAGAGCCCGGCCCTCCTCACTCAACAGGGGGGACAGATCTTGCATCCACAACTGCAAACCCTGAATCTTGCAGCCTGGCTTATTCCTTGAATTCTCCCCAGTAACCAGCCTAAGCAAGCAGGTGCTGGATGTAATTCTGGAAGCCAGAAGACCCAGTACAAGGAAATCCTATATGGATAAGTGGAAAGGATGTTGCTCCTGGATTCAATTTAAAGGAGAGGACACAGCACTGCCCTCGCTACCTCTAACCCTGGATTACCTAGCAGATCTACTCCACAGAGGTCTATCCTTCTCCTCCATTAAAATCCATGCTTCTGCCATCTCGGCTCATTATAACACTGAGCCATCTCTCTTCTCTCACCCTCTCATCAAACAGTTCCTGAGAGGGGCAAACAACTTAAGGCCACCAAGGCAAGCACCCACCCCTGCTTGGGACCTTAACTTTGTACTGGAAAAGCTCACACTACCCCCCCCCCCCTTTGAGCCTGCAGCATCAACAGAGTTAAAATTCCACTCCTGGAAAACAGCCTTGCTTTTGGCCACACTTCTGATAGAACAGTGTCTGAGCTACAACTACTCATGGCTGTGGAACCCTTCATTATTTTTCATGCTGACAGGGTCTCATCAGGACTAATCCTTCCTTTATGCCTAAAGTAGTGTCAAGTATGGCTCTCAATCAATCAATCGATCCATTTGCCAACATTCTTTCCTAATCCCTAAAATAAAGGGGAAAGGATCCTGCACTCCTTGGATGTGCACAGACAGCTTAGATTCTACCTGGATAGGACTAAGCCCTTCAGGAAGTCTGACCAGTTACTACTCAGTTTTGCACCAGGGGCAGAGGGCAAGGCCATTTCAAAACAGACAATTTCCAAATGGATAGCACACTGTATCCATTTCTGCTACAAACACCAAGGGAAACCTACCCCTCAGGGGGTCAGAACACATTCCACTAGGGCAACTTCTAACTCTACAGCATTCCTCAGGGGAGTTTCTACCAGGGACATTCTGGAAGCTGGTACCTGGAGTTCTGTAAACACATTCACTAAGCATTACCACCTGCCTATATTTTCCAAATCCAGGGCAGGTTTTGCAACAGCAGTCCTGTAGGGCATACTAGCCAGCCCAAACTCATTTTGACTGCCTCCACCCTTTCTTCAGATTTGGGAATCAACCCAAGTGTGATGACTGCAACAGTGAAACATGAAGAACATAGTACAGTTGTGTACACTTACCATAAATGTAGATGTTCGAGTGTATTCACTGTTGCAGTCCTGGTTTTCCTCCCTCCAGCCCCCTTATCTCTCACTCTGTCTCTCCTCTCTGTGTATATTACTCTCCCCTTACAGGGGTATTGGTATTTACTTTTTACTGGTGGTGATTTTCTCACCATAGCTTAGCTCCCTACTGGGGGGCTCCTGACATTTAGGGCAAGAAAAACTGATGTAATGGTGTCGGCTGCCTGTTTTTATACCCCTGACGACCTGATGTCAGTCCTGGAGCGACAACAACCGACGCAGAAATACTAAGTCTCTGGTATTTGGGCTGACTGAGGGCTACCTGCAGGCAGATAACCCAAGTGTGATGACTGTAACAGTGAATACACTCGAACATCCACATTTATGGTAAGTGTACACAGTTGTTCTTTCTTGGCTGTGGATCATCTGATTGATGTAACCAATACAAAATTTTCATGAAAAATACAGAGAGAAGGAAAAAGCATTGCAGGGATTGGTGCAGCAACCTGCATTGCACATTTGCAGTGCGCAGCCTTCCCCTAGCATGACCATGGCTGTTGGTTCCCTGAAGCTGCATGGATACAATGAAGGATGCTAACTAGGCTGGTACTGTCCTCAGAAGACATATATGATCTACATCCCTATACACAGTAATACTCTGTATGTGATGTCAAATGCCCCACAGTCCCTGCAATGGTTAAAGGTCTTTGTGCAGGTAATGCAACAAAATGGTCAGCTCTGAAATGATCTGATTAACAGCCATCTATGCTGGATCACTAGTCCATGCATCTGTTGACTGATGCAAAGGGGAACACCTAGGTCAGGGAATGTTCTGGGCCGCTAGCCCCAATGGGCACCTTCAGGCCTCTTTCCAGTGATGTGTGCACACCTGAAAAACAATATGGCTTTCTAATTCTGCTTGATGTGGTGTTGACTGTGCATTAGGAGTGAGGCCGACACAAACAGTATGACCTATACTACACACAGGTGATACTGAGGGTTCGTTTGTGGATGAGGGGATATGTTCTCCACTGTTAGCATTGGCGACAGTGCCCCTATATCTTCAGACTGTGCCAGGTGCATGGTAGCTTTATTGTTAGCCCCTACAGACTCCCACATGACTGAAACCCATCTTACGTGTTTTCTGTTCCTTGCCAGTATTGATGACCAGCAATCAAACCCCTATCTTGGTCAGTGCAGTGTTACCACACACACACACACACACACACACACACACACACACACACACACACACACACACACACACACACACACACACACACACACATACACAAGCGCACGCGCGCACGCACACCCCATCACTGTGTGTTAATACCTGTGGTGTCCATGCTCCATTGAGCAGAGGATGCTATGCTGATGTCTATTACCACATATTCTATCTGCTGTGACTTTCTCTACATGTCAGCACATTATGATGTCACTTTTCTCAGATTCCCTATATACCTCAGGGTAATTTGGTCTTCTGCAAAATGGTAGCTACAGTTATTTTCACCAGTAGTGCAGCTACTATGCTAATGTGGTGATTTAATACAATTATCTTTGAATTGCATTAATAGCACTATGCATTATCACTCTTATTCCACACCACCAGGACCCAATTCAGCTTGGGCACTTGCACTGAGATTATATATGATCCTGCTATCCAACTGCCTGTCATGGTCATTCTCAGAAACTCTCTATTCTAGATCTCTTTTCTGACTCTTTCTCTTGGTTTGTCTTATATCTCACCAATAGGAGACAAAGTGTAAAACGGCAGTAGGTAACATCCCCTTTCTTTCTACACCCACTGGAGTCCCACAAGAATCCATCTTTGAACCTTAGATAAAATGTTTTCATAAATGACCTCCCTCTACATTTCAACAATACCTCCATGATTCAATATGCTGATGACTCCATTATCATCTACAATGCCCCATCAGTTCCTGAACTACAACCTCTCACCCAAGAAGCTTTCAGAGCTGTAGAAACTTGGCTCAGAGAATTTAATCTGGTGCTCAATGACAAAAAAAAAAAAAAAAAAAAAAAATCATAACATTCTTTTTACCCTCAAATTACTTCAAAATATCAAAACTAACTTATCTGTTGTCGTAATAAACAGCACAAGAAATAATGTCTCCCAAACCAAATTACCACTACTACTGATTGACGATCAACTCAAATACACAAGAAGTAGTAATTAAAAAAAAACAAAAACAGAAACTTGGCATGCTGTATAGGGCTATAAACTACTTTAACAACAACAACAGAAAATGTTTAGCCTCATCCTTCCTACATCCTACTCTCTCTTACGCTGCATCCATTCTTATAACTTACAAGCAACACAAGTCTGCAACCTAGTGCAAACTTACAATAAAATTGCCAAATTTGCTACCAACACTTTTTCCAAAACTCACCACTGTGACTCAATTGACTTGAGTTCCCTAATTTTTTCAAACTAATCTACTTGAAACAGTCTCATAAAACATGTCATTACTCCAATATATGCTCAGTCCTTGAGTCTTTCATGAACTAATATTCTCCAGTTAGGCCACCTAGATCCTCAGAAAAAAAAAATCCGGTACTTACGTATTATCGCAACCACATTTCTAACCTGCAGTAATTCATAAAGTGATTGCGAAACAAGTTCATCTTCAAGTAAAAAGGGGTGTGTAAACTCCTAATTAGTTTTGCATTACATTGAATCTGAAACAGGAAAAGGAGTAACAGAAAAATTCCTCTTTTGGTGTACCATCCTTTCCTGACGTAACTTAACTTAATGGAACTTAGTAAAATCACGGTAGTAATTTGCATGGGTTTTGCACTGCAAAAAGACCAGTGAAACTAAAATATACAGTTGGTGATGCAGTTGATAACCGAAAGTAGTTGTTGGAAATACGTACTTACGTCTTAAAATGAAATGTTTACCCTGAAGCATGCATACCTCAGATCGACCCTTTCCAGACTGAGATTTCGATTAACACTAATTGAAAAGAGATGGTGCTGGCACTACGCCCCATAACCCCAGCTAGCTAGATATGATCAGGGAAAGAGAGAATATAGGTATGGTTCCCCTTGCAAACAACATTAAGGGAAAATACATCTTGCTTACTATGCTGTGTGCATTTTAATTTTGATCAGGGAGTGTAGACTGTGTAGAAAACGAAGGACTCAATATTATAATTAATGTGGTTGCAGTAATACGTCATATGGATATGCATTTCATGATTTAACAGAGTAATGTTATGCTAAGAGGGATTTCATTTGCATGATTATTCCTCTGTTAGGCTGTGTACACTATAGGGTATGGAAGGAATAAATAACACAAGCAAGGTGCTGGTGAGAAAGCGTGGTTACAACTGCCGAGAAATGTGGTTGCGATAATACATAAGTACCAAAAATCCTTAGTCTCTGTCTCCTCAGGTAGCAACTCTCATGAAAAGTTCTCTACTCTTCTACCCTAGCCAGACTCTGGAATCCTCATTCATTTACATTTCACAAACCAGGTAACTCCTGATTATTCAAAGTTTAATTAAAATCACCTCTTTTTGCCATCTGGACCTGTAACTGTTCATCTCAAGCTACCATATGCTTTTCCATCTCCACACTAGCCTTCACCACCCATTCTAACTCCTTTCTAACCGCTACCTGTGCAGACAACTGTTGTCCTAAGGTTCCAGACTGAACACCTCTCTAATTTCCCACTCTTCTTACTCTCTCTCAGTTTCTCTTCAGATCCTCTTCTATCTATATTCACTCTCATAACACTAATCACTGTCAAGATTTTATCCATAACCACTAAACATTTTCCAATTGTTTCTGCTATAAATCTTCACTCGTCTCAGTACTCGAAAATAAATCCAAGAACCTGGTGTGGAAACAAAAACACATGCCTACTGACCTTTCCAGCATCAAAGTAAAGGGCTAATTGTTAAACCACTGACACTGATGATATACAGCACTAGAATTAAGGCAATTATCAGTGTACAGCAAACATGTATATATGAACTACAGGTCTATTTAAAGGAAAACTGTAGTTTATCACATGCACCAGGGTCAGTGCAGCAATTTGTCATACACACCATAACCTATTGCTGTGGAAAGCTTCTGCTAAGCTTCATGGCTATTTCTTTCACACAATATGAGCTCAGAATACTGAAGATGAGACCACAACTTCTATATAGGTTTTCAATCTGCACTTTCACTTGTGTGCTGCAAGGCTGCTTCACAAGAAACAACTTATTTTAAGATGCTGGAGAGAAAAGTACTCTTATAGTACTTTATTGTACTACTTAGTTTTATGAGAAACAAGCATTAGAAGCTGTTTAATTGTTTCTGTTATTTTAAAAGTAAGTTCCAGAAAATCAAACACTGAAGTACCGTACCAGTCTGATGCATGAAAAATATCAACTTTTCTTAAACAAACAAACAAAAAGCAATGTCAGACCAACTTCACTTCTGTTACTCAGTTAATGCCAACCAAGAGTTTGTAAGGTAATGCAATGGTACTGTAATTCTTTAAGTGCTACTATAGGAATTTATTGAAGTATCTTGCTGCCATTTGCTTCAACACAATTGCAACGTGCCATGTAAAAATGCTCAAAATGATCATCGTGTTCAAATCAATGACTTTTATTTGCAAGACCACCTCTCTTCCAGTGGCTCTACAGCAGGATCATGAATCAAAAACATATGATATGTATCTCCTGACACTAGACATCATGTGCAAAGACAGAGATTCACAACAGGAGGTAATAAAAATAAATTACCTGCAATGTCATTCTGGAATATCTGGCCGATATGTGATAAAAGTAAACACATGCTTCTTCACCTACTTAATGCTGTCCCAGATACACGGACCAAGAAAAGTAAAGCTATATTTGAAGTTTCCTTCAGGGAAATCATGTTATTTTAATAATTAGGCCAGATATACTCCGTTGGGCACTTGACAATATGCTTAATTGCTGAACAGAAATGAACAGCAACTCAGTAAGATTTTGCTTCTGCATATCTATTGCCATCATTTCAGAGAGAAGCATTTTAAGAAAAGCTGACATTTTTTTCTTATTGAAATGACTTTTAATTTATGTTGTCCACTACAACTGCTACAGCTGATAAAATTTCCTGAAAAAGCAATTAACAATTACTTATAGAAATATATACCTAAAAGCATCTATTACAAATGTGTAAACAAAAAGGTTCATGTAAAACTATTCAAATACAGAGACAATGTCTGACCTCTTTCTAAATAATAAGTTACTTGTTGTCTAGTGACATGGGTCTATGTGTGTCCTATATTAATATATTAATTAATAAATATATATTAATAAGATATTTATGCTTCTAACAAACGTTATGCTAAACACCTCAAAAGAAAGAAAATAAGACACTAAACTATTGGAATTGAATTAGTTATCAAGCCAGTGGCAAATGATGGGCATTACTCTGTACAAAGCTAATTTCTGAGTATTTGCAAATGGCATTACAGCAGTGCTTCAAATTATGATTTTTATTGATGAATTTGACATCCAAAGCAGACTACAGAGTTTGAATGGGGAATAAGGGTGTCTATGAATAACCTGGCATAGCTGTCTGGCATTTTGCAGCTATATTTCAGTAAAAATAGTTGCAGTCATACACTTTAATAATAATAATAATAATAATAATAAAGGACAGGATGACATGGCAAAGAAGGATGTAATGGCAACTGCAAAGTCTGAACAATTCTTAATTGCACTCTGGTAGGGAACTACCAATTGATCTGGAAGTAAAACAAAGGGTGGTGACACCAAACCACTGACAAGTTTCATCGTGGCCTTTGATTCCCTCAGTTTCTGCTTGTAAAATATGTGACTTGAGCAGCTTACTTAAGAATGCAATGTTTCTGAGGCATTTGTTTCTGGTGGATTATCTCATTTAACAAATAAATACATGAAAACAGAAATACTAAAATTGCATGAACCTTTACAAGTGGTCAGCAGTGCAATAATCCCGTAGGAGAGTCAATAGGATGCCACCACATTGAAAAAGAAGGTACCGATATATTTATATATCTTGTTGTCAGAAGCTTTATTTGGTATACTGCATTGAATACTGCAAGATACACCTCAGTAAGATAACAGACAGAGGCAATTTAAAAGTACCCTGGATTCACAGAATTAATTCCCCCATATCTACTGTGAACACAAGTTGGTCAATTAGACCAACTCAGAGATGTTCTGTTTCAGAGGCAATTATAGCCACAGTGAGAATGACCTTATTATCAGCTCATTACCAAAATCTCTGAATCAATGTGTTGTCAGACATGACTGAACTAGCATTCTCCTGGAAAAGGCAAACCCATACACAGACACACACATGCATAAACACATACTAGCACAACCTTTAATCCACACACAATCTCACCCCACACTCAATTACACTTATCCTCCAACACATGCATACAAACATGCACCCACAAAGATTTAGTATCCACTACATAATCCCCATAGTGTGATCACACAGACAGATACAAACTCATTCAGCTTCATTCATGCTCCAACAGACACTCAAGCCCACAACACATCTACAGAATGCCAGTAAACTGAAAAAAAAAATCAGAAACAACTTTTCAGTGATCCTGAAAGTGATCATTTTTTGCAGAGGGAGAATCTACCACACCCTCACAACACATATATTCCTACAACGGGGTCATACAACAGTAGAGAAAAGAGAGATCTCCACTATTATCAAATGTTTTTTGACAGCTTTTCTTCAATCTACCAGCATTCAGTAGAATTTCCATTGCTAAATTGAAGGGGTCCCTACACAGTGACATACCTCTACCCCAAAAGTTTCACTGCACTTACCTGCACTGCTAGTATTTCCATAGGAGTGAATGGGTGACTGCCATTTTTTGATGGCATTCATTTTTTCCATCTAGAGAAAAAAAATTATTTGGCCAAACTCTCAGCCAAATTTTTTAGGGCATATGAACAGTTGTCGGAGGAAAGCACGTGGCTAATTAGCATTAGCGGTTACAACATTAGTATGCAAAGTCACCTGCAAGACAGCTCTGCATGCTAAGGCACCTGTGAGGGAAACACCTCAGCAGCAGTGCTATGTAACAATCAAAAAAAGTTAGAGCAATGTGGAAACCTTCTGACATAAGGCTTCCACATCTTAAGGTTTCCTGAATTCTAGAGATAGCACATAAACTCTGCACTGTTATGTGCAATACCTTTACCCTGGCAAAGGGAAGACAGGAGAAGGGGAAAGGAAGATTAAAAAAAACACACAAAGAAAGTATTAAATGGCTTTTGGGGCATCTAATGGTATCTGGGTCAACAGCAGAATTGTATGCATCTGGATGGGACTAGAGTATTATAATATGTTGACTTATTTCTTTACAGACAGTGTGGTGAGATCATAGCACCAACTCCAGTTAGACATGCTGGAACACAGCCACAGTGGACAGAATTCCCAGACTTTTAGTACATCGTACAGCACTAATTAGCACAAGTAGTGGTAATGCACAGAGTGTGGGTGAATCTGCGGCTCTCTAAGGGTGAAATAGCATGGTAGGCAGCACCTGCTAATGAGTACATAATGATACAAAAATGAAGAACTCCATGCAAATGACTCACATAGAGTATGCAAATGATGACATCCAAAATGGTGGACCAATTCAGAACCATATAAAAGAGGTTCAATGCACTCTGGCACATACCTATTTTTTACAATGAGAACCACTGTGTATATGAAGGAAACAATGCTTTGATTAGCAGTAGATACAAATCAATCGCATGTAGTATTGGTAGCCATCAGAGCCAGTGTTTGTGATGCTGAATGTCACAACCATCCACGCCAATGAAGGAGGTATAGATAGTGCTTGACAAACCACCAGCTCACTTACCAGTAGAATGTAGGTTACTTCTATGTAGGCAAGAAGACTGTAAGAAAAATTTCCAAGCTGTCACCTACAAGTAGAATTCAGAGGGATGCATGGTATCATATAAACACAAAAATCTAGATGAAAAAATCTGAATAAATTCAAAAAGCACCAACACCAGGGTAGAGCTGGTAGAAATCCTTTTACTACAAGATCTGGTACCTCGGCTACTTGCCTTCAATGGATACATCATTCAAAATGTAACTGTCTTAAATACATTCCAGAAAAAATCAATCATTCAATTACATTTGATTAACAATAATTAATAACATTTGCCATTGTGTAACATTTAAACCTAAACATTATTCACAATATTATTATTTAATAAAACATATATTAAAATTTTTATTTCAACTCTTAATAATATACTATTTAATATAGTTTAAACTATTCATGAATAAATAACTAAGCAAGCTGTCAACATCACATTTAATTATGTTCTACCTATATAACTTTTTTCAAAAAATAATAAATAAACTCCGTTAGCAAAATTCATAAGCAAAAGTGCATAGGCAAATATACAAGATTAAATTCAAAACAGAAACTATGAAACCAAACTGATGCAAAAAACATCATCATATAATATATCATCCAACACTGTGCGACATCCTAATACACTAAATTCACTTCCAAATTGAGACCCCTTGGTGAAAGTGTCCTATAATTTAAAATGAACTTGCTCTCTAACTCTAATAACTTCCTAAATACATCACCCCCCTGTGGAGTACAGGCTGGGTCAGGACAGAAAAGAAAAACCTGAAGTGTTGCCATTGTGCACTGTCACAAAATGCTCAGCAACAGGACTTTTTAGATTACCATTTCAGATGTCCCTAAGGTGTTCTAAATTCCTGATTTTTACTGCTCTTTTAGTCTGTCCAACATACCATTTGGTATCAACACAGTCACAACCAAGGGCGTAAACTACTGCACATGAGTGACAGCTAAACTTTCCCTTATATACAAAGTTTCTACTATTCATCTGACCTCCCATCATATTCTTAACATGAACACACACTTTACAATGGCCACAAGGAAACATGCCACATGCATCCTGTTGAATCTGACCCTGGGCCATGTTCAAAAGCTCCTTCAAATTAGCATAGCGTCCATAAGAGAATCTGACATATACAGGAAAAAACCTTCCCAAATGGGTGGGACCACTTATTATATGCCAAGATTCCACAATCATTCTCCTCATGATTTCAGAGAAATCAAAATATCTGGAAACAAAATACATTTCCCTTTCCTCCTGATTGCTTAATCTAACATTAGCATGTTTGCTCCTGCCAAACTTAAGCACGTCCTTCTTACTTAAGATCTCTTTTAAAGCCTTACTTAATATCTTCTCATCATAATCTCTTGAACATAACCTCTTTTTAGTATTCAATAAAAATTGCATTTTACAGGTTTCATCAGAGGTATTCCGAGCTATGCGTTTGAATTCACCCACAGGTAAAGATTCAAGTAAATGCTGAGGATGCATACTGGATGCATGCAAAAAGTTGTTTACAGCAGTTTCCGTCCTGTAAGGTCTAAAGTGAATTTTCTCAGTATTATTAGAGTCCACATAAAACTCAACATCCAAAAATATCACCTTAGAATCCCCCCTTACCATATAATATTTCAGACCATGTTCAGTGGTGTTTAAATGGGAAAAAAATTCATCAAACCTCTTAGGGTCACCTTTACACAAGAAAATCAAATAATCTATGTATCTCTTAAAAAATAATGCATCCTCTTGAAAAAAACTAGTACCACAGATGAATTTTTTTCTCAAAAACTCCCATATAAAGTATGGCATAAGTAGGTGCATATGGTGCACCCATTGCCATCCCTCTGCACTGTAGGAAATACTCTTTTTCAAAAGCAAAATAGTTGTGACTTAGGCAAAACTCCAGAAGTCTTGTCACATAAGTTGTCTTAGGTCCATCACACATACACTCCCAGATGGCTTCCAACCCCCATCTCAGCTGAATATTGGTATAAAGTGCATTAACATCTGCCACCACCCAATAATAATCCTCACACCAAGGAATGTTTCTTATTTCCTCACAAAGCTCTGCAGTATTTTTTACATGTGCAGGAATTTTGGCCAAAAATTTTTTTCAAAAAAGGAATCAATAAACAGGCCTACATTTTGCAAGTAGGAGCCTATCCCCGAAACAATAGGTCTTCCTGGGGGATCTGTAAAGCTTTTATGTATCTTAGGCAGGGCATAGAAAAAAGGGTTAACAGGCTTCTCAATATACCATTTCTTTACATTCTCTCTGTTAAAAAAACCCAATCTTTCCTCACGCTCTAAAAACTCTAACAATTGCTCATTGTACTGTACAGGATTAAAATCTAATTTCAGGTAATCCTCCTGTCTTAATAATAAATCAAAAGCCATTTTGTTATATTGTAACTTTGACATAATGACCCAGTTCCCGCCTTTGTCTGTTTGTTTAAACACAAAATTAGAAAGCTGACATCTTAATGAGTTTAATATTTCCCACTCATTCTTAGTAATATTGTATTTTTTATCTTTTTTAACAAATTTAAAAAACTCATGTTCAACATTTCTACACAAAACTTGCTGAAACAATATAACTGCAGAAGACAATTTGGGAGGTACAAACTTGCTCAATGTGGGCAAAACAGGGACCAACAATCTGCCATATCCAGTTTCAAAACATTCAACATTCCCCATCATATTTTCCTGCTCATTCTCATCCACCATAGGATAATCATAGGTAGAAACATTTAGCAAACTATCATCTACATCCAGGAGCTCTGCATCCTCATTTGCATTTACATTACTTACATCAGTTACATCATTCAACTTTCTTTTTCCAAAATAAACAATTAAATGCAATTTCCTACAGAATTTCCTGACCTCTAACAATAAATCTGCTAATGTAGGTACTTTAACTGGCACAAATTTTGTCCCCTTGCACAACAAACCAAGAGCCGTCTCACTTAAAGGGAAGTGACATAAATTAACAACTTTAAGTGCATCTATACTAGTGCTTGTAACATTAAAAAACACATTACCATACTGGAAAGAAGGGAAATTCACGGAATTATAGTCCAAAGATACAGAACCTGCATTACATTCTCTGTCAGCAGGTTCAAAAGCAAGAGTTCCACAAGTTGCTAGCGCTCTTTCTTGCCCCTCTGTCGATTCCGCCTGCCCCTTCCCTGCTGCATGGCTGAAGTAGATGAACCCCCACTCACTTCCACATTCTGAGAGGATTCAGATGATAAATCTAATTCAATATTTTCAAACGATACACTTTTTTTGGAAGCCACAGTCTTTGCTGATGACACCGACCACTCTCTCAGTCCTCTCGAAGCAGCAACAAACTTTCCCCTGGTTCTGGCCCTCCCACGATGTTGGGAACGTTTCAAACCATAGACTGTACCACTTCAAAAGTCATTGATATCACGAGATAATTTACGTTTCTTCCTTTCTAACACTGACTGTTCATTCTCGTTCAATTTACCCCTTAGATCACACATACGTTTGGAAAAAACATCAGCAGGCAACGAAGCTCTCAGTTTGTTTTGCAAGCCGATCATCTACTGCTGCAACTTCTCACCCTGCTGTTGGTTTCTTCTGATGAGAACACAAAGCCAACCAAGTGTACATTCCAATGAAATCTGTCTCCATTCTTGCAGGAAATCCTGCTCATCGTCAGTAAAATCAAAAGCCGGCAATTTCTCTACTCTGAGCCCCCCTGGGAGTGATGCTAAGGCTCACATATTTTTCCAATAATTTGCTGTCATAAAACAAGTTCATCTCTTTAACCATGAGCTGTTCCAATTGAATGAACTGCTCGTTGGATTCAGGCTCACCCACCATGTTCCATAGGTCTTTCTCCATCAGCTTGGCTTCACTTTCCTTCATAATATCAGTGAATAACAGCTTGCACACATCCGCTAGGTTTTTTGAAATGCCAGGATCGACTTCTCCATCCTCCAAAGACATCATATAAACAGAAAAAATCTTATCTGCTTCCCCAGGATTGCAAAGGAAAGCCAGCTACAGATGGGAATTTGGCCATATTACCCACTAACCTGAGATTCTAAGAGTCATAGATTATGCACAAATTTCCATCAAACCTCTACTTAGATACAGCAAGAAAGTACAGTTGTATTATGTAAACTTATTATAACAGTATATGTTTAAATGATTACTATTGTAGTAGCCTTAGCTATATGGGTTATATCCTGCCAAGGATATAACAGTCAGCCAGCTTCAAAAGCTTCAGGGAACCTTCCATGTGCCCAAACTGTTAGTCAGCTTGAGCTGAACTGACTAAAAAACAGGTTTGGGCACCAATCATTTTAGAGCTTTTATACCAACAGAGAGAGGGAGGCTGAGCCCTGAAAGGACAATGCTAGGAATAACAAAATAAATATCCACACCCTGGCATAAACAACAAACCAGAAAACTAGGGGTTGGAGGAAGTGAGGGAGCAGCTACTGCAGCAGTGATCTTTTAAACATCTATTGTTATGGTAAGTTTACTTACACAACTGTACTATGCTCATCATATTGATCACTGCTGCAGTAGCCTTGGTTATATGCATAGATTACTCTAGCTCAGTATATTTGGGAGGAGGATGGAGAAGAAGCTGGGAGTCTCTGAAGAATGATCTTAGCAAAGCCTAGTCTAGACCTAGAGAAGTAATCAAGCTTATAGTGTTTTGTAAAAGTATGTATAGAGGACCAAGTTGCTGCTCTAGAACACTTCTAGAATCTTACCCTTTCCAAAAAGTGATAGATGATGCCAAGGTCCTGGTAGAGTGAGCCTTGACTCTACTTGGAATAGTTTTCTTGTGTTGAGTATAAACAAAAGATAAGAGCCATAGACAACCACTTGTAAATAGTCTATTTTGAAACAGGTTGTCCCCTCTTCTTACCTAAACAAGAAATGAACATTTTTTTTCTGAAGATCTGAAATATTTGCATCTGTCAAGATAGTACCTGAGTTGTCTGTGGACAGCCAAGATATGGAGTTTCCTTTCTCCCTAATTTTTAGTTTCAGGAAAGAAAATGGGGAAATGGATGGAGTGGCTTAAAATAAAGCCCAACACCACTTTAGACATAAAACAGTTAATTCTCAAACCATATCTCTGTGGCATATAAGATAAGGGTGACTCTCCATAAGATACTGAAACTCAGATACTCTTCTTGCAAAGGTCAGAGCAATCAGTAAAACAGTTTTCCATTAAGAACCTCAGGTCAGCCACATTAACTGGTTTGAATGGAACAAGTGATAACTTCTCTAACACAAAATTAAGATCCAAAGGAGGGGCTGCCAGTTTTCTTGGAGGGCTCTTAATGCAAAACTCCTTTCAAAAATATTTTAATATGAGAATGCATTGAAAGAGGATCCATGGACAGACATGCTGAAATGACTAATAAATGAACATTTGAGGAGAAAGAAATGCTATAGGATACCAAAACACAAATAGTCTAAAACCAAAGACATACTAGTTTCTCTTCTTTGGGATTATTTTTCTTTTATCTGTGACTGCAAGCTTTACTATGACATATTGTTAAACTGGAAACTTTCTGTCACAAGTCTTAGTGATCCACAGTTGAGCACATCCTTAGCATATTTTAATATTAGTCTTTATACAGTCTAAAACTAACTATTCAGCTCTTGCTTCTTGTAATGTCAGCAAGATAAGCAAAAAAAAAAAAAAAAAACATACTACTACCACGTCTTTATCAGTCTTCAGATTAGTCTTCTAAGAGAGTAACTGGAACGGTATACAAAACCAGATGGTTAATCCAACCAGTTTTGAGTTGAATACCCTGTTGAACACTCACCTACAGCAACTGATCACTACAGGAGCAGCTAAATCTGAGCCACTAGTGAAATGTATGCTGGGAAATGTTTCCTACCACACTAATGACACTTGTAAATACTAGAGGCAAGAATACCAGTATGAAAATAATTTGCACTGTACTATAGTGTCTCTCAGGCATGTCCATGGGCCACATAAGGCATTACAACCCTCTCATAGCCTAATAGAGGCCCACCAGGGAAGTGTAGCCCTACTGTGGCAAATAATTCCAATTGGCTTAAAGCAGGGCCTGGCCCTGAGTGAGGTGCTTTGAATGCCATTGAAATTCTGAGCATTAAAAATTATAGCATGTGCCTTTAAAAATCATAGCAGAGGGACAGAAAAAAAAGCACTTTCTTATTTCTCACAAAAAATGTCTTTATATACTAGATCCTCTATAGCAAGCGGTAGTGAATCTTTGTATAGGCTTAATTTATATATTTAGTAAAGTGTGTATTCTTGAATAAGGTTAAAATCTGATGGCCAAAATCATAGTGTTATGCCTAAATCATTACACTTGACAAGTATCTTACTTGGGTAGTGTTTTGTTTGTTGTGTTTTAGAGATGCATTGGATACAGTAACTGGATGATTATTTGGATGTGTGTTGTGGGTTAAGTTTGGATGGATGGAGTTTTGACTGCTACTAGAGGTGGAATGTCCTAGCTTGGGTGTTTTTCACTAGAGACTGTCAGTATTTGTTGCATTATAAGTGCTTGGTTGAATGTGACAGATACTTGCTTTCTGATTATAGCTCGTGTTTTATTATAGTTGTCTGGTTGTTTTAACAGAATTTGTTTTTTTTTAAGTAAATCCAGCTACTTGCACAGGGAGGATTAAATCAGGTGGGTATAGTTGTCAAGGATAGTTGTGGGCTCAGTAATAGAACCCATTGTAAGAAGTGCAAGGCTTTGTGACACTTAATAATCTTTTAAGACTGATAGGGAGGATCATAGCCCTGTATAGATGCAAATGCCTGAAATCAAGTTTTTTCCTCAAATGGCCGTCGGTGAAGTCCTTTCAATCTTCCCTGCTGCACTGAGTTCATCTCAGATGTGCGCTGCTATGTCACAGGCCACTTAGTTGAGCTCTAAGCAGCATTGCCATACTTCTGTCACCTCTAATCCTCTATAGAACAAGTCCTTTTTTTAACCCTCGAGCAAAGGTTGACCTAGCCTGTCCACCCCTTAAGGTTTAACCCCTTGCAAGTTCTTATGGTTTAACCCTTGAGCAAATGCCAATCTACCTGCCCACCCCAACCAGTTCTTATGGTTTAACCTGCTACAGTGGACAGCCAGTTTCCCCACTTTTCTCCAGCCAGCCTGATTGACATGGGTATCCTGAGGTCATCTAGCAATTGTCTCATGTATACTGACAACCTGCAAGAGATGTAACTATATGATGGAACTGAAATCAGTCCTCTCACATAACAATACAGAAGACATCAAACAGGTTGTCAGCACACACACCTCTGTTCTTACACAAGATAAGGCCATGACACATAAACCCACATATGCAGAGATACTGACTAAGAGCCCACCGAAAGTCCAGAAACCTGCCAAGTGCAAACAACCCCCACATACTGGTACATGAACAGAATCCACCAATACACATAACATGCATATCAGTGTCTCAGCAATTAAGCCCCTAAGGCAAAACACTTCAAAACCAAATGTCCTGGTCATAGGTGATTCAGTAGCAAGACACACAGATGTCCCTCTCACCAGGCTGGACAAGGAGAAGGTCACAGTCAGCTATCTGTCAGGTGCCAGGATCCATCAAGTCATGCACACAATAAAGTCACTCAGCAGCAATTACCATTATGACTCTGTCATAGTACATGTTGGAGTGAATGACTTGAGATGTACCTTCCTGGACTATATGAAGACAGACATGATAGAACTCTCAGATTATATGTGCCAGGCAGGTATTTCTCTAGCCCTAAGCAGCATTCTACCCTCACCTAGGATGATGACAGAGTACAGACAAAAAATGAGTGATTTCAACAACTGGCTTAGCCATGGAGTGAAATTAAATGCAAAAAAATGCCTCATTATACCCTTTGGGGAAAAAAAATTAACCTCTGCTATTTACAATATAGATAGTCTTCTTCTTCTTTCGGCTTTTCCCGGTTAGGGGTTGCTACAGCGGATCACCTGTCCGCTCATGATTGGCAGTGGAGTTTTACAGTGTCGAGTTGCCAGCCCAGTGCCCAACCTTCCACAGAAGGCACACACACGCACACACTCACACCTAGGGCCCATTTAGAGTATCCAATCCACCTACAGCATGTCTTTGGGATGTGAGAGGAAACCGGAGCACCCGGAGGAAACCCACGCGACCACATGGAGGACATGCAGACTCTGCACAGAAGGCACCCCAGCCGAGGATCGAACCAGAGAACCTCTTGCTGTGAGGCAGCAACGCTAACCGCTGCACCACTGTGGCCACCCATTTACAATATAGATAATAACCCTCAAAAATCACATACAGTGGTGTGAGACGTGGAATTGCAGGTTAATAGCAATTTAAACTTTGGTCACCATGTGTCTCTAGTGGTAAGGAAGGCCTTCTACACTGTACATATCACAAATAGGGGCATCGCATCCAAGACCAGGGAGGTCATAACTCTGCTGTACTTGATCCTTATTAGACTGCTGATTGAGTACAATGCTCCCTTCTGCATGACCCTCACCAGTTACCTGCAGCAGCCAGAGAGATCACAAGGGTTTCTAACCAAAAGAATTCAGGGCCTGCAAGACATGACCTACACGGAAAGACTGAAAGCCCTGTCACTGTACTCTGTATCATACAGACTACTGAGAGTTGACCTGCGCTTGGCCTACAGAGCAGTCTCTGACCCTGCCTAATGGAAATGCTGCACATCCGCAAATCAGATGGGGCAAGAGTCACTCACTCCATGGATTTCAATCTAGCCTGTGACATTATCAGAACATGCAGAAGAGACAGATATGTATCCCAGAGATTGCTGCTCCTCTGGAATAAGCTTCTACTCCATGTGAAGTAGAGCTACTCAATGGCCTCATTTGAATGCAACCTTGAGAACTGGATGGGTAACAGCAAATTCACCCATGAGTAGCACCTATGGCCCTCATGGATAGGGGCAGTAGGTGCTGATCATAGAATCAATCTACAAACAACGACCATCTGACCATGGTCAGTTAGGGTACTTGGGATCTTTTACATGGCTAGGCTGGTAAAGGTCCTATGGCCATTAACCTAGTAACCTCCTATGAACCTATACTTATTTATTTTATTTATTTTATTTTACATTTGTTGACCGGGCTAGTCTAACTGGATACATGTCCATTTTCAGTAGAGGCCTGGGGAGATGAGCTCCGTGGAAAACAAAAAATAACAAAAACATTTTTATTTATAATGAACATTACAGGTTAACACAGAATTAACAAAGAGGTCTGAATACCTCACAGTGCAAAATGCATGTACAATACAAAATGCAGGTAGAATACATACTATAACCTGGGGAGATAAGCTCCGAGGATAAAAAAAAGAAATAAAAATATTTATATTTACAATGAACATTACAGGTTAACACAGAAATTATCAAAGAAGGCAGAATACTTCACAGAGCAAAAAGCAGGTACAATACAAATTACAGATAGAATACAGAATGTAACAAAAAAGGCAGCTTATTGTATAATTATATTAATAAAGAGTTGTCACACTATAAGTAACACAGAGGATGAAAAAAGGCTAGGTATAGGAAATTGTATTGTGGTTAATAAGGAAAGTAGAACTTGTTATTGAGAAGTAAAGGGTAGGCAGTGCCTAGTTTGAAGAGAAAGATGATTAGTCAGGTTTAGTACAGGGGCATAACCAGTGTGTTCTCAGGAAAAAATTCAGTCTGTTTTTAAAAAGTGATGTAGAGGAAACTGAGGAAAGTTCACTGGGGAGAAGGTTCCAGGATTTTCCAACAGTATTACTGAAAAGAGAGTCCCCAGCCCTGTTATTAGATTTAGAGGTATTTACAAGAAGTTTATGTGATGAGCGCAAGAATTTCAGATTATTATAGGGGATGATGAGGGTAGATAGTATAGGAGTACTGGAAGGTTGGTACCTCTCAACTGTACATATATTCGCAGAATGTCCGCATTTTGCCTCATGTTTTTGGTCTGTTCCACATAAAATCTTTGGTTTTCTGGCAAATCATTGAGGACTGAAGTAAGAAAATAATGACAACATTTCAGTTTTAGACTTCATACCCTTTAGAAGATTCATGCTAATGCAAAACCTTTTATTCTAGCAACTTCTTACCTTACTAATATTTAAAAATGTCCCTATTTTTGGCCCTTTGTCTCCCCCCCTTTATTTATGGCTTTGTCCAGATTTCTTGCTGTAAGAAGTTGAGAGCTATGAGAAGGATTAAAGTGGTGAGTGTGGGGAAAAGATAATGTAGCATATTACATCTACAGTGCATGGGGTTGATGTTTTGTTTGGAATATTATAGGAGGTTGTTTATTCTAATGAATTGAGGATCTGTTTGTGAAGGGTTAATACAGTCAAGAGTTGTGATGAGACTGATTAGTATTACAGGTATAAATTGCAGTGCAATATTTATAGTGGTGGTGGTAACAATATAAAAGGGGCTAGTTAAGAGATATGCTAAATGAGAGAGGGGTGAAATGGAGAGTACTTTGAACTGGAAGAATCAATGTTTTTTGAGGGGTGGAGATAATGACTGCATATAAAGAAAACGATGAAGGAGTGTTGGGAAATGGGAGCTAATTACTGCCGAGTGGTCCTACACTAGGCAGCAGTCAACTGTTACAAAAAAAGTGAGGAAAAAACCTATCTTCCACCTCCTTATAAGTGGCACCGGTTGCAAACCTATGATTAATAAAAAGGGATGAGGATCAGCAATGTAAACAAAGGTTAAGGTAGGTACAAAATATTGAATAAGACTATATAAAAGCACAGGTTAGTGTACTTCATGTATTCAATCAGGGAAAACTAGGACTCCTTACTGACAAAAACTGGTGTTGGCTGTGTTTTTTCTCTCTCCCTTTTTAGGATTACCTGAACAGCTTACTTACATACTGTGCTTGTATATTTCTTTAGACTGGTTTAACAGTTCCTTTCCACTCACTTGCACCAGGGTGAGGAGAAGGTGTGCAGCAGCAAACACTAACATTTGATTAGAAGAGTTATTCATCTAGGGCTACTAATTGGAATATTATAGCAATGGTCACTGACATTTTAACCCAAATGACCTCATGGATGTTAATCCCCATATGGAAACACAGGCATGGGAAGAGTTGTAGGAACCCTGTTAAAGTAGGATGTGTTAAAGTGAAATTTGGTTTAACACTTGATTTTGGTTTTGCTTGTTTTTTATACAACTCATTTCTCTGCATCAGAACTAGGTCCTAAATCCTATGAACAAAGGAGAAGTAATAACCACATGCATACTGCAGAGAGAAAATTTTTATTTACTGGGAAAGTCCGACTAGGACAGAGCCTATTTTCAGCAGTGGCCTGGGGAGAAATGCTCCAGATACATGTCTTTGGTTTGTAGGAGGAAACCAGAGTACCCAGAGAAAACCCATGTGAATGCAGGGAGAACTCAACACAGAAGGTACCTCAGCCGAGAATTGAACCAGTGAACCTCTTGCTGTGAGGCGACAACGTTAACCACTGCACCACTGCGCCACCCAAAACAAGATATATATTTATAGATATTGGTATTATATGTACAATTTAAAATATAAATGCATATTTATCTTTCATTTCATTATTATAACTTCTTTAATATCATTATAGTTACATTTATTATTCTTTTTCTTTGTACATCTGCTTCTGAACTGTCTTCCACATATTACAGTTTTAGCATAATCTGTCGTCAGCTGTTTGAGTTTTTCCCCTTTTTACTATCTCTTTTTCCCTTCATCATCATGTGACTAATATGGGTACATAAGCAACCAACTTCTTTAAGCAGTGAGGTATGTATGAGCTTGGTACGGATGTCAGACCTGAGTCCACACAATTATAATGTATCCATTGTCAAACTTTTTTAGCCTTCAGGTGTTTTCTTATTACTTTTGATTACATTCTTAGATCTATTTGCTTTCACTAAGTGAAGAAAAACAATAAGTGAGGTAAATATTACACTGAGTCACATCTTGTCTTTTGCCTTTCTTTAACTAAAGCATGCACAGGAAATTTGCTATTATTCGGGGCAGTGCAGATCTTTAGTTGTTTTACTGGAAGGATGCTTAAGTCAGAGACTCACTTCAAATACGTTAGGATCATTTTAAGAAGAGAGAATTTATTGACCTGAACCCAGACAGCAAAGCTTGATCCAAGTTCATTTTTAGTACAGAGTAGATTTGTACCATGCAAGTAAAGCACATGGGTGAAACCTCATGCCATAAAGGTTATCAGCACCACAGTGTCTGTTCATAGGTTCATAGCTTCTTAGGTAAGTACTAGGCTAGCTGCTCTTGTAGGCCATTTTAAGTCTAGCCAGTTTCCCTTTTGGTGCTTGAATGAACTCATCCCGTTTGTTGTTGGATTGGCTTTACTCATCCCATGGTTGCTTATTATATCTCCCTTATTCAGTATGCCGACAACTCTGCACTTATATCCATCTCAAATAATACTCCTGAACTACACTCCCTGACCCAACAAGCCCTGCTATCCACTGAACAATGACTCTCTCACAACCTACTAATCCTAAATACCAAAAAGACCAAATTCCTACTTTAACTTCCCGTTCTCTTTCTCATCACAAAACCTCCTTTTTTATTACATCTTCTAACAATACAACTATCCAACCTGACACCCACACAAAACTCCTAGGGGTCATTATCGATGGCGAACTAAAGTTTAGCCTACACATACTCCATTGTATAAAAAAAAAAAAAAACAGAAACTAGGTCTGCTATATCGGAACAAAAAATTCCTAACCCCTGAATCTAGACTTACCCTGGGCCAGGCACTCCTCCTCCCCTCCCTTTTATATGCATTGCCGTCCCAGTTCTTACCAATATCCAGGCCTCCACTCTAAACAAACTCCAACAGACTTACCATAAAATAGCCAGATTCATTACTAACTCCCCATACAAGTCACACCACTGCATTTCTTTAAACACTCTTCAATGGCTTGAACTTCTCCAGTTTCTGCTATCTTATCAGTTTCATATGCTACACTCTATTCTTTATAAAACCTCCTTCTGTCCATCTCTATCTTCCTTAGTCTCCTTCTATATTCTATCCCGATTACTTAATGTCTACCACCCAAAAAGGTCAATAGGCAAACTACTCTACAAACACTCCCTTGCCCATGCTTGGAACAAACTTCCCCTTGATTTACGTTCAATCTCCCACACCTCACACTTTAAAAATGAACTAAAAGCTTATTTTCTCAATTCCAGGACCTGCCCTTGCCATGACCCCACCTAGTCTTCCTTCCTTTTATGTACCCTCAAAAGGTCCATACTTAGTACCTCATTACACCTCTCTCTCCAATGTGTCTACTATGCATTTGCATAATTTTATACAAACAAAATTTTTTTATTGTTGACCTATTGAACTCTATCAATGTAAAATTATGTTACTAAGCTTCTTTTTAATGCAACTTTAACTTTATGCATGTAATCCAACATATGTGAATATTTTTGCTATAACTGCTATTATATCAATATTGTTTAAAATTGTGCTTGTTTAAAAATGTACTTCTGGAGCTTTTCTCCTCGGGTCTCCACTGAAAATGGGCCACAAGCCCAGTTGTACAAACCCGGTTAACAAATGTCAGTAAATAAAATAAATAAATAAATAACATGTTACCCATAGTGAGAGTAACTGGGATCATACCATAAATAATTTGAGGGGACCCATGCATGGGATAAAGCGTTTAAGAGATGCCTCTATCAATTAGTCAGTGGGCAGTCATGGTGTAAATTTTCTATTACCCATTCATAGATCCAAGTTGTGCTTGAGTCTGGACTGGGATAAACTTTGTTTTACAGGCATGAGGAGTCTGTTCCAGAGCAATAGTATCCTCTGCGAGATAAGTTGTCCCTCCAAACTGGTCTGTTGATGTTGTGGAAGAGATTCAGATCCCTAGACCAAATACTTCTGATGCTATTTGACTTCATGATGTGCAGCAGGTCCATCACTATAGGGTCAGGGGATGCCTTGTATATCAGATACAGGTTACCTCTCATTGGTCTGTAGGATACCGAGTATATTGACAAGGCTTTGAGGTGGTCCATGTAAGACATATTGTTTAGGACGTATATCCTTTTAGTAAAATTTCTCTGTGGACATTTCAGTTGTTGCATGTGTCTGGACAGATACATGCCAAAGAGGGCATTAAAGTCGATTGGCATAACAAGGGCTTAATAAAGGGGGTAATGACCTCTCTAGATTTAGTCACAGTCCATTTGTTTGTAAGCTGCACAATGTAGAAAGACTTTCTTATGACCTGGGACACATGTTGACTGAAAGTTAGTTCACTGTCCCCATAAGTTCTGAAACTGAACAACTGGGTCAACTCTTAGGGTCGTATTGTCAATTTGGTAGTTCACTGGTGTAGATGACCTCCAAAAGGATACAAAACATTTTTGGCATTCAGTTTCAGTCCAAGCTTCTGGCAACAGTTATTTGTTTGGGACAAATCTTCCTGTAGGATGGCTAAGTCATGTGGGATTCAATAACAACTTCATGCTTGCAGTCATCTGTAAACATTGTCAGCCAGAGCCTTTTGGTATTGGCTTTCACTTTACAGACATATATGTCAGTTAGGAGAGCTGTCAGCACTGAACCTTGGGGGGACTTGATTGGTGACTAATCTCTTTGTGGAGGTAGTTTTCCCTGTTTTGATCTCTTGCATCTTAACTGTGAGTCAGTTAGCATTCCAGCAGGTGATTTAGGGGGTTAATTCCCAGTTTACTTAGCTTTTCTACTATGCCTGAGTAGTAGATTGTGTCAAAAGCTTTGGCCAGGTCAAGGTATATGGTGTGTACCACTTTAACTTCATCAATTGCTTTGTTGAACTTTACAAAGAAGTTCACCAGGTTGTGTAAGAATGAATAAACGAAAAAAGTGAAGCAAGGCACCAAAATGTAACTTGAATCCACAATGCAGTTCCCTCAGAAAACGGAAAATACGAGGTGACTTGAAAAAAGTTTAATGCACAATCCACAAACTGTACTCACTACATAAACACATAAATGCAATTATAGAACCAGCATTTTCATCTCTCTTCATAAAGACTTCATCAGATGACCTTAGTAATCTTAGTTTACCATATATATATACTCCCTCACTTATATAAATAAGCCAATCACATTGTCTAAAAAATAATATAAAATTGTTTAAACCAATCACTTCCTCTCCTTTTCCCACATAAACAGCATACAAAAAAAGCTTTTTTAAAACCATCAAATGTCATATATTACACTAAATTGTTTATAATAAATATTTATTTATAAATAATATTTAAATAATTATTTATATATTTAAATAATTATTTATATATAAATACATTTTTTATATATTTAAATAATTATTTATATATAAATAAATAATATTTATTATGTGTTTATGTAGTAAGTACAGTTTGTGAATTGTGCATTAAAGTTTTTTCAAGTCACCTCGTATTTTCCGTTTTCTGAGGGAACTGCATTGTGGATTCAAGTTACATTTTGGTGCCTTGCTTCACTTTTTTCATTTATTGGTTCTTTTTGTGAAGAAAGGAGATCGAGAAAGTTAATCTGCCGGAGGATGGAAGAGGGCAGGACGAGGTGGGCCAGACGCAAAAGCTGATAGGCCAATTGACTGAATTGATTGACTTGCTGACGCCGTTGAGCCAATCCATGGTTTCACTGTGTACAAACGTCCTTAAGCAACACCCATTTGAAGGAAGAAGTAGTAAGCAGCCAAGACTGCTTGAGAACAATGGTGGAGGCAGTGTAGTAGGCATACAAAATGAAATAAATGGCCGGGAAGATGTTTTGGATTCAACTTTTAATTCTGAACAAACCCCAGAGCGGATACTGTGCAAACTGCTTTGAATGGTGATCTGTCGCAAATTACACCTGGCAACACCAACAGCCTGGGAAAGAAGGAACGGCAGGTACAAACTTTAAAAGAAATTTAAAAGAGACTAGAGAATGGCTGCAAATGAAATATTCCTTTAAAATTAATGACTGTGCTAATGTGCAACCTATTGTTAATGACTCTTTCAATGTAAAACTAAGTAATATGTCAAAATTAATGTTGAGATATCGAACTCTGGACATTGAAAATAGTTATTTGAGAGAATGTGTTGCAAAGGGAATATTGCCCAAAGGTTTACGTGTTTGGAAATATCCAATGTTCATGTTGGTACTTTATTTCATAAAGAATTGTTAGAAGTTTTTAACAATTGTGATATAGAGATTTTAAAAACTATTATAAAAGAAAATATTAGGATTAAAGATGAAATACATAAGGAAATTGAGGTATTGGACCAGTGTATTAAGGATGACCTAGTGTTTACCATTAAGGAAGAACATGAGAGATATTTTAACATTAGAAGTGACATTGATAAGAAATGTGAGGAGATTGTACAAAGAAAGATAAGAAAGCTTGAACGTGATTGTAAGCAGTATAAAAACAATACATGCTATCCTAAGCCACGAAATTATGGACAAAATGATGTTTTTTTTTATCACAATAAGCAGATTAACGAAGCTAATGAAAAGAATCAAAATGATGTATGTGATGATGGGAACAATGAAATGGGGGACTATGAGAACATAGATGATTACCCACCACTACGTAGGTCTAAGAGACTCATGAAAAAGGCTGAGTATCAGCAACCAAACTTTTATTGGAGGGGGAGAGAGGGGGGAGGGGGAGATACTAGATTTTGATGGTATACCCCTTACCCAAACTACACACAGTGAAATACAGGTGGATGGTAACAAACATTTATTAGCTGGCTTTTGCATTTACAATTTTAGTAATGAAACACTTGACAAGGAACATTTTAGTTTACTATCTAGGGGATTGAAATTTATTCCATATAGGGAAGGGGACCTTACGAAGACATTAATGGATATAAAAATGCTCATTAGAAAAGTAAATATGGGCTTGATTTTACCTGTAAGTTCCAATGAGACTGAACAGGGGTTGAGGCGAAAAAGTACATATAATCCACCACTACACCCTCAGTTAAAGAATTTTGAGAAAGTAATTGAAAAAGAGTTAAGAAAGGAATACAGTAAAATTAAATATAGGCCCAATTTATTTAGTAAAGAAAACAGTACACTTATGGAATTGAAAACTAACCCTGACATTTGGGTTATGAAGCCCGATAAGGGGGGAGGTGTAGTAATAATGGACAATATCATATATGAAGGAAAAATGAATCAAAGTTTGATGGACGAAGTGACTTATTCCATCCAGTATGTCTAATAATGAGGTTAATATAGCCTACAAAAGGATTGATAGTGTATTGGAAGACATGTATATGGAAGGCTTAATTGATGAAAAAACATTACGATTTTTTAAGGTAGATAAACCAAGAGTGCCATCCATATTCGGAATACCCAAGACCCTCAAGAATGAAAATGATTACCCCCTTGAGGCCCATAGTCTCGACAGAAGGGTTTAAGACCCTTCCCCTGGCCAAGTATGTGGATGATAAACTTAAACATTTATGAGTTAAAAGGAAGGCCATTTTAAAGGACTCTTGAGATTTTTTGAGGGAAATAACTCCAGAATTGTTTCATGATGAATTAATTTTCATTACTATAGATGTAATAGATTTATTTTCAAGTATTCCTTACCAGAAAGGTATGAACATGTTTGAAAAAATTATATTTCAGGATGCTGACTTTATAATCATAATGAGAAGGTAGTCTACACAGGCTTAATGGAAATGGTTTTAAAATACAACTTTATTTTCTTTAAAGATGAATTCTATCAGCAAATACAAGGTGTGGCAATGGAGGCAGCTTGTGCCCCAACATATGCCAACCTTGTTTTAGCTAAGTGGGAGGAAAAATGCATATTAAGCTCTGAATTTGCAGTAAATTAGACTGTCTATAAGAGATTTTTAGACAATATAGTAATGTTTTGGAGAGGGACTAGAGAGTCATTTGATGAATTTATGGTTTATATGAAGAATACCACTAATTTCTTCGATTTCACCTACATGCTCTTTAGGGAGCGTTTGCAATACTTAAATGTTGAAATATATAAAGTGGATGGTAAATTTGAATCCAAGATTTTTAGAAAGCCTACTTTTTGTAATTCCTTCCTCCATTATAGAAGTGCACACCACCCACATTGTAAAAGGAACATAGTTAAGGGTCAGTATGTCCGCGGTAGCCGAATGACTACTTCAAGTGATGATTTTAACAAGGAATGTGAATTGTTAAAAAATGTTTTTTGGAAAGGGGCTATCCATTGGACTAAGTGGGGGGGCTGAGGCAGAAGTAATGGCTGGTAGGCCTACTAAATTTAAACCTATTCTAGGACAAAAGGAACAGACTCATAATGTTGCAGCAAATGATCAAAATGCTAAATATAATGAAGCTATTGTATTCGAATATAATGCTTTAAATGGAGCAACAAAGAGAATTATTAGTTCTGAATGGGAAAGGTTTGTAACCATCTCAGACTTGGAAAGGCTTCCCAATAACCCCTTGAAAGTGGTTTATAAAAATTCATCTAGTTTGAAAAATATTCTTGAACATGATGGTAAAAATATGGTAAAGAGTAGGAGGAGAATAGGGACTTACAAGTGGGGCCACTGTTCCCAATGTGGAAATATAGCTAACACAGATACCATTTTATTGAGGGCAGGAATAGGTGGGTATATAGTCCTGGATATTTTAACTGTGAAGCTATGGGGATAGTATACCTCGCTTTGTGTGTTGAGTGTAGATCCTTCTACGTTGGTAAAACTGAATGTAGACTTAAGAGAAGAACACAAATATGACATTTTGAACAAAAAGGAAACCAACGCTTTATATAAACATGCAAAGGTATGCTTAAAAGCAGATTTCACCTTTCGTGATTTGGAACAAATGCAAAAAGAAATTAGGGGTGGGCTATGGGAGGAGAAAATAGAGTTTAGGGAACTTTGGTGGCAAGTTACCCTGGAAGAGTTAAGCCCCCCTGGTTTAAATTACTTTGTATCTATTGTACCATTACTGAAGTTGAGATCTACTAAGCTATAGTTTGTATTCATGATGTAGTTCTTAATAATGCCACTAGATGGTGTAACAACATTGCTTTTCATGATATTTGAACAAGTTCAAATGTTTTATTTTTGATTTTAATGAATGTATTTAATGAATATGAATGCACTCATGTAATAATATGTTTTTAAGGAAATATTTTAATGTTATTGTTTATTATAAACAATTTAGTGTAATATATGACATTTGATGGTTTTAAAAAAGTTTTTTTGTATGCTGCTTTATGTGGGAAAAGGAGAGGAAGTGATTGGTTTAAACAATTTTATATTATTTATTAGACAATGTGATTGGCTTATTTATATAAATGAGGGAGTATATATATATATATATATATATATATATATATATATATATATATATATATATATATATATATATGTATATGGTAAACTAAGATCACTAAGGTCATCTGATGAAGTCTTTATGAAGAGAGACAAAAACGCTGGTCCTATTATTGCGTTTATGTGTTTATGTAGTGAGTACAGTTTGTGGATTGTGAATTAAACTTTTTTCATGTCACCTCGTATTTTCCATTTTCTGAGGGTCCTGCATTGTGGATTGTGTAAGAACGATCTACCCTTGACAAATTCATATTGAGATGGATCGAGCTTTTGTAGTTTCCCTCTGTCTTTATTGATTAGTTCCATAATAAGTCTTTGCATATGAGACTGGTCAGACTTATGGATCTGTAATTGCCTGGGTCTGTGGAGGGTCCTTTGTATGCAAAGGAATGAGTGTAGCTTTTCTCCAGTCACTTGCTACAAAACCTATATGGAGGCAGAGTTTGAGCAGTGTTGTTAGGGGAGTGGCTAAATCGTGCTTCATCCTATTTAAGATGCATCTAGTGATAGTGTCAGGACCCACTGATGCAGTATTTTTAACTTTTGATAATACTTTTAGGACTTGGCCTTTTGTGATAACTGGGGTCAAGACAGTTTCAATTATATCTTGTGAAACAGATCGAGAGGAGAAAGGGGTAAAGTGTTAGATGAATTTATTGGCCAGGAGCTTAGCTGTATCTTCAGGCTCAGTGTTGGTAACATCATTCACAATCAGCTCAGTGCATTGCTGCATTGTGCTTCTGAGATTATAAATATAACTACAAAATGTGTTAGTTAAAAAATGGCAAGACACCTTGGCAGAGAAACAGTCACTATTCCAGTTTCAGTTCTTTACTTACAGTTAATGGAAAGCAAATTTGAAATAAACGCCTCAGATAGTTGAAGATAACCATCCAAATTGATAGCCAAAAGCAAGTTTATGTTGGACAATAACTGTCTGTTAAGATAGCAGTTGTTAAAGTTGCACACCTTCTGCAAACGGTTTGCTGAAAAATAGTCTTAAATCCCAGTAAGTTTTTTGAATTAACAGGTCTGTCTTCACCTCACCAAACACCAAGCAGAAACTTGTTCCACAATTAAACAACACAATCTATTATGTGTTGAAATTCGGTCTTCACCTCATTACAAATGGAAACAGCTGTCCAAAATGCACTTTTGAAAGGACCACAACGATGTAGTCTTGTAAATACGAACACTTTATTGACAAAAGACTGGCAAGCGCTTTCACCTTATAGGCTTCCTCAGGCCAAACATATCACAGAGCTTTTAACATATATATATATATATATATATACTTTAGGTCTGTGTGACATCACTTCCCTTGTGCTTAACTCACATTCAAACATTTAAAGCAACACTAACTATATAAAAATGCATATGAAATACAAAGTATAAAGTTGGTCAACTATGATCAGCTCAACATATACTATTAAAATCAATTATATAATGATAAAAAAAAAAAAAATATATATATATATATATATATATATATATATATATATATATATATATATATAAATTTGAATATGAATGTCATACTTTCATTCTAAATTTGAACACTCTCTGCTGTGCTATAGTGGGTTATTTAAGATAACATCAAATAAGCGTTTTTTAAACATTTTTTAAAACAAAATAGAAGCCTACAATTAAACTTATGCCAAATAAAAGTAGCTGTGCCAAACAAATTCAAGCATATAAAACCATTCATTGTTAATGGATAGATGGCTAAAATGCCTCTCTAGGCATATCGTATCAGTACAAACCCTGCGCTAAAGGTTGCATTTTAGGAAATATAAAACGTAGAAATTATCAGGACTAACATTAAAAACTTCAGTCGAACATGTATTAAATACCCAAGTTCAAGTAATGGCACTTCAGTCGAACATATATTAGATACCCAAATTCAAGTGAAGGCACTTGATTGTGCTTCTGAAAGGAGAAACAAAAATAGTTTGCTGGAAATAGCTTGTCAAAGCAATACCTAGATTCTAGGTTATATTTCAAAAATAAAGTAATATAACTACCATTAAAACTAAAGTAGCAGCATCAATCGCTGTTATGTTAGATGCACAAATTCAAGTAAAAGCATACACATATACTTCAAAACGTCATAAAAAAATCTAAAGACTGAATTGCAAACATGGACAGCTAATCTCTGTTGAACATATATTATATGGAAATTAATATAGGTTCACTGGATCCACATAAAATGAACCTGGAAACCTTAACGTCAGCATGATTAGAGCCAGTGCAAAGTATAAGGTGTTGTGTCTTTTGTTGTTAATGACGAGACACAACTTCAAGATTACATTTTCCATGTACAATAGCCCTACTATTATTGGGGCTGGCTTTTTAACATCAACCAGCCTCTAATTATATCCATGATTTCAAGTATAGACTTTTATATATACTTTTAAGCATTATGAAAAAGCTAAAAGATGGACGTAAATGGTTGCTCACATTCTAGTACATTTTATATTATAAAAGATATAGAGCCATATCATCTGTATATGCTACTCAACTCATCAAATACCATTTACTACTTCCTAAGGTCTTTGCCTTTCAGTATTGGTTTAATAGGAATCCTGACATTTAAGCCAGGTTCACGATCAGCTCTTAGTCTAATGATCCACTTGGTTTCATTTTGTTCTGTTCTGTTGCAAATACCCCCCTTCTAATGGTGGGATGATTAACTTGCATGACTAGAAATTTAAATTTGTGATCTAGTGATGTATCAATAACATGTCTAGATAATGCATTTTTATCATACTTTATCCTGATATTGTACATGTGTTCTCTGATTCTATCTCTTAGCCGCCTGTCAGTCTTGCCCACATAAAATGCTGGGCAGGAACTGCAGGTGGCAAGATATACTACATGTTGAGTGTTGCAATTAGCTATTGGGTAAAACTTAAAACATTGTAATGTAAGGTGGTGTATGAACATTGCTTTACTGTCTATTAAATCACAATAGTTACATTTCCTGCAAGGTTGAGTACTGCCTACCTTGGTATTTGATTTAGTAATATGCTCTGTTCTAGAAGAACTACATAACATCTTGTGTAAATTAAGTTTGTTCTTGTATATGAAGCTAGGGGCTTCACCTACAAATTCACTAATTCTAGGATCAACTTTCAGTATATCCCAGTACTTAGAATAAGCTCTTTTTATGTCGTATACATCTTGTGTGTAATGGATACAGATTTTCATCTTTTCATCATATAGAGTTTTACTATTAGGTGCATCATTCATTTCATATGAACTAGATGCAAAATAAGGTGAAGCACTATCTTTCCTTAAACCATCTACTTCTAAAAATTTTTGGATGGTGTATATGCCCTATTAAGTAATTGTTGTTTAAGGTTATGTAACTCTGAGTTATATCCTGTTTCTGTTGAATTTAATCGAGAAACTCTCATTGCTTGTCCCTTAATGACATTCTTAAACACTAATCTAGGGTGCATACTAGATCTATGCAATAATGAGTTTCTGTAACAGGCTTTTCTGAAAACGCCAGTATTCAAGAGACCACTAGGCATCCTCTCTACATACACATCTAAATAAGAGACCAGTTGTTCAAAAGCTGTCATAGTAAATTTAAGATAACTGGTGGTTGAATTAATTTCTTCTAGAAATTCGTGCAATTCACATACATCAGACTTCCAAATCAAAAAGAGATCATCTACAAAATGTACATAAAAACTGACGTTTTGTTTGTAGCTGTCAAGTGTGAATAGGTGTACATTTACCCAGTCAGCCATAACTAGGTTGGTGTAGCTATTGGCACATGAAGTGCCCATAGCTACGCCATCATTCTGAATATAGATCTGACTGTTGAGAGTGAAAATGTTATTAGTGAAAACAGTTCTCATAAGCTCACATAGGGTATCTACATGGTATTCAGTCATAGTCTGGTCTGCTATCAGACGTCGCCGAATGCTATCTATGCCTTCTTGGTTTGGGATGGTTGTGAAAAGAGACTGAACATCTAATGAAACTAACCAGAATCTATCATCTACTGTTATATCTTTCGTTGCATCATATAACATCACAAGGAATTGCTTAGTGTCTTTAAGTATATATATAAACTTATTCACAATGGGTCTTAATTTGGATTCCAAATATATGGATAACGGTTCAGTTATCCAACCTCTCCCGGCAACTATAGGTCTCATAGGAGGTCTATCTGGATGCTTGTGTATTTTTGGGATGCCTTGTATGCATGGAATGGTAGGTTCATTAACTTGACAGTATTTATATAGATCACTATTAATTATACCTGTACAATGATTATTTGACAGAAATATAGAAACTCTATTAATTATCTGATCAACATGTTTGATGCCAATCGGTCTATAAAAGTTAGCATCACTGAGCATCACTGAGCATGTCAGTCATGCTAGAGATGTATCTCTCTGCATTCATTATAACAATGAGGCCTCCTTTATCAGCAGGTCTTATCACTATACTATCATCATTTTTCAAAGTTCTCAGGGCTGTTCTTAAATTAGAGTGTAAATTACCATACCATCTCTTATCTCTATTCCTTCTATCTATTTCATACAATTCTTGTTCGACTAATTTCGAATATGCATCTATTAGCGGATGTAAGTTTGGTATATATTTGCTTGGTTTTCTACGAGTGCATGCTCCATCTATAGACTGGTGATTACCATAGTCTAAGCGTAATTGAATGTTCCTAGTATATAATTTAAGGTCTATTACTGAATCTGTAATATCACTTTTAACTGATGGTATAAAAGAAAGGCCTTTTTCTAATACAAGAGTTTCTTCCTTGGTTAGAGATCTACTTGATATATTCCAAATCAATGATTGCCTGTCTTTTCCCACATTTTCTTTAAGGTTGGACCTATGCGTTCTTCTTTGGGTAACCTCCTCTTTTGCCTCCCTCTGCTCATTGATCGATCTCTTCCTCCTCTCCGAAAGTCAGAGATGGGGAAAGGGGCTACTGGGTCATTACCAATGACTCCAGTTTTTAATGATGGAATTTTCTTTCTAACTATGTCTTCACTGTTTATGGAGGTGTCGTGGTTGAGTTCAATAAGTTTTAATGTAGGGGTCCTAGCATTTGTTTCTTCCTCTCTATGTATCTCAACTACTGTAGTAATTTCATTGTTTGAACTCTCTGCTACTGCACATGGTCCTGATATTTGTGCAGGAACATTTCTACCACTTTCAATTACTTCACTATCTACAGTGTGATTTATGTTCCTGTTGACAGAACTCCTCATGTTATTCATGCTTCTTATGGGATTTGTACTTCCTTGTGTCATATTAGTTCTATTGTCCCTAGGCCAAGTGAAGACTTGTCCTTGTTTAAAATCCACTGTATCCCTCCGAATCTTACTTTGCTTTTGTTCCATTAATTTCTTTTCAAACAAATATACATTATCTAACAATTTTTCAAAGACTTTCTCCAAAATAAAGTTTGGATATGTCTCATAGATATGTTTTTGCTGTTCTCTTAACTTGTCTCTCAAGGTAGCTTCTTCTGGCAAAAAATATTCATTCATTAATTTCATATATCATATGCTAGTGTCAATGTTAATCATTTGCCACTTGTACAAAAGGTCAGGGTACATCGTGCCTGTAGTGGGCATCTTCAAGATGCGTAACCCTCTAGGTATAATTTTACATGCTATGCATACCTCAAAATGTTGCCTTTGTAACTGCATACGTTTAAGCTTTATAAAGTCAATTTCCATTTGATTAAGCAAAGTAGAGAGTCCACTATAGTTGGCCTCAGATGTTTCAGAGTCTATGTTGTCACAGGATACTTCATAAGCTAATAGTGGATTATCCTGACCAGATACACAGTTATCAAATCTCTTGCTTTTAGAGTCTTGCTTCTCTGGATTGTAAGGTAATTCTATTGGTGTATCACTTGGCTCTGCCATGACTAAGCAGCAAATTAACAGAATAAAAATCAGGTAAAAAATAGCTGCTATATTTAGTGTCTCGATAATAGCAATAAAATTTGTTAGTTAAAAAATGGCAAGACACCTTGGCAGAGCAACAGTCACTATTCCAGTTTCAGTTCTTTACTTACAGTTAATGGAAAGCAAATTTGAAATAAACGCCTCAGATAGTTGAAGATAACCATCCAAATTGATAGCCAAAAGCAAGTTTATGTTGGACAATAACTGTCTGTTAAGATAGCAGTTGTTAAAGTTGCACGCCTTCTGCAAACGGTTTGCTGTAAAATAGTCAACGAAACACGCTGGCTATTTAAATCCCAGTAAGTTTTTTGAATTAACAGGTCGGTCTTCACCTCACCGAACACCAAGCAGAAACTTGTTCCACAATTAAACAACACAATATATTATGTGTTGAAATTTGGTCTTTACCTCATTACAAATGGAAACAGCTGTCCAAAATGCACTTTTGAAAGGACCACAACGATGTAGTCTTGTAAATACGAACACTTTATTGACAAAAGACTGGCAAGCGCTTTCACCTTATAGGCTTCCTCAGGCCAAACATATATATATATATATATATATATATATATATATATATATATATATATATATATATACTTTAGGTCTGTGTGACATCACTTCCCTTGTGCTTAACTCACATTCAAACATTTAAAGCAACACTAACTATATAAAAATGCATATGAAATACAAAGTATAAAGTTGGTCAACTATCATCAGCTCAACATATACTATTAAAATCAATTATATAATGATAAAAAATAAAAATATATATATAAAAATATGAATATGAATGTCATACTTTCATTCTAAATTTGAACACTCTCTGCTGTGCTATAGTGGGTTATTTAAGATAACATCAAATAAGCGTTTTTTAAAAATTTTTTAAAACAAAATAAAAGCCTACGATTAAACTTATGCCAAATAAAAGTAGCTGTGTCAAACAAATTCAAGCATATAAAACCATTCATTGTTAATGGATAGATGGCTAAAATGCCTCTCTAGGCATATCATATCAGTACAAACCCTGCGCTAAAGGTTGCATTTTAGGAAATATAAAGCTTAGAAATAACTACAAAATGCTTTTGATTTTCTTTGGATTGAGTGGCTATTTTAGCCTCAAACTTAACTTTGGTGGATTTTATTATGCTCCTGAGTTGTTTGTTTATTTCAATGACAACAGCGGTGTCATTCTAAGAATTACTTTTCTTACATTTGGTCAAAATTATTTTTCTTTCATTGTAAAGATTAATATTATGGTTCCATCAAGGGAGTTTATTTCTGAGGTTTGCCCTGCATTTGTTCCTACTGTATCTATGCTGGTATAGTATGATGGTGTATATTTCTGCATATTCAGTGGTGGACTGGGTTTGGTGGGGATTTGAAGCTTGCCAGTGTATCACTTAGGAGTAGGTAGTTTGTCTTGGAGAAATATCTAAAGGTACCTAGGGTGGAAGGGTCTCTATTTTCAATTTTATTTTGAGGCAGATAGCTTTATGGTCAGACCTAACAAGTAATGAAGATATACAAGGTTTGGTGCAAGATGCCCCAATATTACTAAGGACAAGATTCAAGATGTTGCTCCCTATTGTGGGAACTCTAACCAGCTGTTCCAGGGCATTTGTACTGACCAAGTCTGGGAAACTCTGTGCTTGTATACTAGTGATGGTGTAGGTTTCCCATTCTAGTTTAGATTGCCTAGAAAAATGGAATTGGGTTTAATACTGAGTGATTCCATTTCCTGTAGCTTGGCATTGTGGCTTTTTTGGGTCATAGAGGGAGTTTTATTATAGTTAGCTAATATACAGTACAGGACCCCTTTGCTGGTTATATGGACATGAAGAAGCTCTAGTGTATCATGCTGCTTTACCAGACTTGATATGAGTCTTTTTTGGATGAAGACTGAGCCATCATCACCTTTTTTACCTTCCTGCACAGTAACTGATCTGAGCATGTGGAAGACTGAATTGTTCTCTGCCATTTTAAACCATGTCTCAGTCACTACACAGACATTTATGCCCTCTAGGGTGAAGAGGGCTTATAAGGAGTGGAGATTCTTTTTTAGGCTCCTAGCATTGATCAGTAACACCTTCATATTTTCCTTTCCTTGCTTCATTGTGTTTGTAACATCCCTCCTCTGGGCCAGTAATCATGGAGCCTTGATCCTCCACTGACACAGTGAGGAACGTTCACTTAGAACAAAAATAGATACACACAGTATTTTCAGATGCAGCTCACTCCACCAAGTAAAATATCTCTTAAGTGCACACAAGGAGCAAACTCCGTCCTGGGGCTGGTCTTCCTCTTCAGGCCCCAAATAAGACTCCACCTTTTTCTCTGCAGACATCAGTGCTCTGTGTCCCTCTTCCAAGTAGCTGGCACACACACATACAAACACACACATACACACACACACACACACACACACACACACACACACACACACACACACACACACACACACATACACACACACACACCTGGGAAAGGCTGGCACAGATTTACCTGTTATTCCACCTCCACCCAGACTATAAGGTAGATTCACTGCCACCAGCCAGCTACTTTAAGGTTCTTACCAGGGTTCCTAATTACTCTTAGTAAAATTAATACTTATACAAATGGCAGTGTTAACCAATTGTCAAGACTTTCAGGAGTGTGATGCTACAGTGCCACTAAATAAAGGCAAGTACTCCCAAGGGTTAAAATGTTTTTTAAAGACCAGCCACAATGAAAGGTTTAGATATATTTAATAATAAATGATAAATAAACATGAGAATACTGAGTATCTATTTACAATAAAAAAACAGAGTTTCAATTCACAGGACGCACAAAAAGTAACACAGATGGAAAGACTCATACAGATACAGAAAAACAATAATTTTTCTAATCTCACTATATTTTCCTAACTGACTGAATAATTACTGTTCCCTAGTTAAGATATTTACTAAAGCAAGACAAGATGAAGTGGTAAGTGATCTTGTCAGTTCCAAAACAGAGTGCTAAGTGTGTTCTGTCACACCTCTCACTAATATCTAAATACAATTTCAGTGCTGGCTACAGAATGACATCACATCTGGTCACCTGATTCTGTGGTTCCCACACTACCCCCCCCCTCCGACTAGAACCTAAGCCAGGATCTGGCTCAGATGTGTCACAATGCACATTTAGAACTTTGCTAAGGCTTATTCCAGCATCTGGAGACTGTAAAACAATTTCATCCCTTTTATCCTTCCTGCAGAGACTAACCAGCCATTCTCTGGCACCCCAGTGTAGAAACTAGTTCACCACTAAGGACAATAAGAGCAGGATCCCAGCCCAGGCATTGCATCTCTGGCTGCATTCAGGCCTGTGAGATAATTTTTTTATGGCCTAAACCAAGTAATTTAATTTCAGGCTATTTTTCTTAAGGTTAGTTGGGCTGAGCTTAACCCCTTCCCTTCCAGCATTCTCTGTTAACATATATACTTTTCATCAGTTAGAATACAGTCTGACATGCATGTATACTTATTTTCTGTCCAGCAGGACCTATTGTTGATACATTTTTAACACAAGCAACTTTACAAATACATTTTAACAAAAGCATCTGTACAAATCAATTTGATATTCAAATGACACAAAATTCTTTATAAAACTCCATCTAGTTATGCTGGCATATGTTACTCATGCACTGCCCTACTCTGTCTGGCATAGCTGGCACTGCCTCACATCATCACCATGTTGCTAGGTTTCTCAGGCTGCCATTGCCTAAAGAAGTCACTATCGGAGTGGACAATGCCTTTTGCAATAATCAAAACCTTACAGGGAACAGATGCAGTCCATCCCTGGTGAAGCAGCATGGTCTGTCAATCTTATCCTTCCAGGTTGACAAATATTGGACCTCCTTTGAATGACACCATCATTTTTGCTCATGTTGTGGCATCTTCCTTCGGGAAGTTAGATGCTACTCAGTGCTAGGCTCATATCTGACTGGGACACATAGTTTGAAAATTCTATCATGTCTTTATTCATGCAGTCCAGTCATTAACACCCACATGCACATACCAGTACTTGTTGCTCAAGCAAGCAAGTAACCATCACTTTCACCTTGCTCAGAGTGGTAATATGTACATCTATATGTCTTACAGTGGTATCACTTATAACTAGAATACTTGGTTGGGTAGATACCTGCCTTAAGGGCTCAACATCCATGACTTTGGGACTCCTTGTCCTATGCAAGGTGGTAGACTAAACTTGCTGAGTGTGCTTTGTGTCTGTGTTGTGTTTTGGATGTCTCTGAGGTTTAGGCAAGTTATTGGAGAGGTATGGCGTGTATTGTACTGCTGATGATTTTGGTGCATCTGTTTACTGTATATGAAATTTTTGCCTCCAAGGATATTATATATGTACATATCTCACACTTTGTTATGCTGTTTAAGAGGTAGATTATCATTAGACAACATTAGACAATTCTTACACTGTCTCAAGATCTCAATCAGGCTGACTACAGAAGTTCTGGGGAAGTGCTGGTCCATGGTTTTGACAGGAATGACTTGGAAGAGGTAGAGGTGACTATAACTACTTGGAGATTTATTTGTTTAAGATGCTGTTTAAGTGGACTTAAGATTGCGGTGGTGGTGCTGCGGTAGCGTTGTCGCCTCACAGTTAGACGTTGCCTGTTCGATTCTCAGTTAGAGCATCTTCTGTGTGGCGACATGCGTGAACGGGCGTTCCTTCATTGAAGGTTGTGCATTAGGCCCGACAAGCCAGCACGTAAAACTCTACTGCCAATCATTAGCAGACCGGAGTTCCGCTGTGGTGACTCCTAACCGGGAAAAGCCGAAAGACTCAAACAAACTGTTTAAGTGGACTTACTACTGAAGTGTGGGGAAATGCCTAGTTATTTCTCTAAGGGTGTACAGCAGCTCAAGGTGTGTTTGTTTGCACTTGGTGCAAGATATTTGAGTCTTAGACTTGGATTTCTAAGGTTGTATAGATTTGGCAGGTCTCTTATAGGGAAAAAGCTCTTGCACAGACAGCCGACTACAGAGTAAGTCCAATGGCAGTGATGTGCTGACCACAACTCAGAGCAGCTTTTTTCCTTTCCTTTTTGATGAAAAGCTCCTTTCTCACAGTTCACGGCTTTCCACACTTCTCTGAGTCTTGAATAAAAGACCTTGGGTGGGTGTACTTCTGTGCTGGTTATAGAAGACTAATTAGGGAATTTCTCCAATCAAATAACTCCAATAGTGGAGCTCTTTGACTTTAAAATCTGTAGCAAGTTACAGTTCTCATATTTTTGTGCCTCGGAGCTACAGGTCAATGACCCCAGTAGGTTAGAATTTTAGAAACATTGTTTTTACAGGGGGGCAGGCAAAAACTAAAATTAGTGTACAAACAGCATGGAATAGCTGGGAGAGGAGTACTTGATATGCCAGTGGGAGTTGGGGCAGACATAAGAACAGGGGGAAAAGAGTAGCAATTAAACAAACAGAAAGACACTGGAATGCAACTTTAAGCAGAATATAAAGCTCTAGTAGCAAAATTGAGATGTAAAGAGCTGTAGGAGCACAGAAACACAAATCTTGCAGCAAAAATTACAATACTGCCACTATTGCAATCCAAGCTGCAATCTAAGATGTCAGTATTAGCAGAGATTCACCAGAAATAAAAGATTATGAAAAAATGCAGTAATAAATTATCAAATGAAGTTCAGATCCTGCAGTAATTCACAATTGTGCCACAATTGTGAATGAAACTACAGCACTAAAATCCCAGACAGAGTTCAAAATACAAACAGCTAGCTTTTGCAAGTAAGTCTATGTTTTGAGGCAGAAGTGCAGGATATTATGCATAAACAATGCTCAGATCTTCCAGTAATTCACAATTATCCCACAGCTGCAAACAAAACTACAAGAATAATGTCCCAGAACAAGTTGAAAGTCCAGACTGTTAAGTTTTTTGGCAAAAACATGGAAAAACAAGAAAAGTGAAGACCCCCCCCAGAATATTAACTGCACAATAAAACCTAGAATTCATCAGTAAAAAAATAATGTTTCTGCCTTGCTTTTTGATGCTAAGGGATGGAGCCCTGACCGTGCCCCATGCAACTAATTTACTAGTCGACTCAACAATGGAGGAACCAGGCAGGAAGGTGAGGGGTAAAGACATGTGGCCTGTTCACCTCTCCAACAGGAAGGGAAGAGTCACTATGCAATCTGTGGCACACAGAGTGGAGTGATCTCCCTGTTAAAGGCTAGAGAGACTATCAGTGTGCTGTGGGAAGAGGACCAGGGTTCCTGGGAGAGTAAGTCTCTTGCCAAAGTGAGAGATTGTCCCCTGTAAACAACTCATTGCATGCCTCTTCCTTAGTACATTAAGAGATTGTCCCCTGTAAACAGCTCATTGCATGCCTCTTCCTTTGTACATTACTGGGTGCGGACAAGGTTAAAAACTAAAAACCTTAGACTCATCCCTAATGGCTGTCTGAATGAAAACCTTTCTTGATTAGTTGGCTGTCACTGAAGTGAATGAATGAACTGTTTCATTGAGAGAGGGTCTGATTGTTGGCAGGCACTAGAGGCAAAAAAGTTGAACAAAAAGAAAAAGAAAAGAAAACTAAGGCTTTATGGGTAGCATGATAAATTATCATAATTAATAATTAGTCTGAGTAAAGAATCATTGAATCCTACTTAATGAATCTATCAGTTACTCAAAGCAAATCCTCAAGTATACTCAACTTACCCTGAGGTCTTACATACTTGGTTTTGGTTATAGTTAGTTATGAGGCATGTAGAGTCTCACTTCACATGATGATGGAGTAGGATTTTTCCCTCAGAGCAGATTGGAGTTTTCCCCACTTGGGTTGCTTATGTGACTGGAGGATTTCATTAGTAAGACTTATCAATTTGCTCTTTATTCTGTTTCACTTTGGTCATTTGTAGGGTAGATGTAATCTAGGGAATGATGCCATCTAAAATGATTCACCACATCCCAGACTATGCTCTACTGGATCACCATTCCAGTACACTTTTCTTTCTATAACGTTATGATATTCAAGGCATATGTTTACTAGATATCTCACTGCACATGTGGTTGGATGTTTCTTCTAGCCACTTTAAAACACTGAATTTTTTGACATTTACATGTGTTTATTCAAAGACGATTTGATTATATTAGTGTGAAGTGTTCTGCTTATGATAATGATGGAGAAGGAATTTGAATGGGGCAACAACTTGATCCATTACCCTGTCTAGGGCCCCATTTGACCATGATCCAGCTCTGGATACAGTTACATCATATACAGAGATGGCACCAGCTCCATTATCTGCTTCTGGAGCTGCCTTCTTTGAGGAAGGTTTGTCTACTGGATGTGCAGGTTCCATCTTAAATCCATTAACAGATGACATCCCTTTTCTCAACTTCACTGTATACTCTAATGACATAATTCTCCTTAAGTTAAATATCTGTAATAAAATGTAACAATCCTAATCTATTAAAAAACAACAGTGATGGTCTTTGGTTTCACGTGTGCATGTGTACACACACACACACACACACACACACACACACACACACACACACACACACACACACACACACACACACACACACACACACACACTGTCCTCCTGCTGACAATATGGGCTAGACAAACGCTAGAAATCAATGGACTGGTTCCAAAGCTGGAATACTGCCTACTGTAGTGGCTTTAAACTCATCGCAAAGTACTAGGAACCTATAGGTAGCCACAAACAAATTATGGTGATTCATGTTACTGTTGAATAACACAGAACAAAACAGTACGTACTCGTACAAGGCAGACTGGCTAGCGGTTACAGCAAAAGTCTCCCTCATATTCAATTCTGTAATTACAAGTTATTATGCTGAGGCTATGGTTCCCCTTTTAAGTAAGAAACTTTTATATCTTTCTATGCTCTTTGACATCAGTAAATCAGGAAGCATCATCACTTTTTGTTGTACTCCATTTAACCTCTCTGTAAAAGCAGATTTCAGTAAAATAGCACCAGATGCCTGGAACAACCTTCTCAACTAAATTAAAACCAGTAGAGACTGTTTTCTTTTTAGATCATCATCATCATCATCTAACTGAGGAGTGTTTCTTTAAAATAGTTTCATATGCTCTCAACATCATTAAGAGAAATTCAAAATCAAAGTTTCTGAAAATCTTTGGAAAATTAATCTGATTATAGCATAAACTAATTTGACCTTTTGTAAATTTCCTGTCAATATTTAAAATTAATTTCAAAGTAGTTATTTCAGTATAAGTGGTTAATTGTAAAATTACACTTTTGGTGCAAATTATTCCAACTGTATAGCTCTGCATTGTATTAAGTTGTACATTAGACTGCATTTTTGTCTGGCAGGGATGTGATTGAAGAGGTTTTCTAAGACCGGCTCACTCACTTGATAACAAAGAAAAAATAAATAAATTCATGATTTTCTTACAGTGCACCATCCACCTCTCAGCAGTACACCCTTCAAGGTAAAAAAATTCTCTACTCTGGTTGGGAAATATCCCACATTTTCTGTAATTTGTCATATACTTTACCAGTTCCTCTCTGATGCCATCAGAAAGTCTCTCCAAAATTCCCCACAACCAGATATTTGCTTGGGTCTGTCCAGCTGCAGTTGTGGCTGTCTCTCACAACTCACCAAATAGCCATTTCTCCAAGCCTGCACAACTCCTGTCCATTAAATACCACCACGACTAAACATAGTGTAATACTCCCTATACAGCCTACAAAATAAAGAAGTAAGCATAAGTCCAGTAAAATAAATACTCTTTCTTCACCAATCACTTATCCCAGACAAACAAACAAAGTCAAGTTGATATAGCAGTCCAGTAAAAGCACACACACGCACACACACACACACACACACACACACACACACACACACACACACACACACACACACACACACACACACACACACACACACACACACACACACACCCCTTAGCTCTTCAAAATATACACTGTTACAACATTCACACCTCCACCAATTCACGATCCAAGACACTCTATTCAGATAGCTGTCCATAAATGGTGAGCAGTAAGCTGCTCAGCCCCTCTCAGCTTAGTTTTCCATGACCTGTTGCCTTAGGTCTGATGATAGTTTTCCAAGACCTGCTACCTCCGGTCAGTCACTGATATTTGTCCCAGGGTGTACTGGTATCAGGTTCACTTATGAGCATCCGTGTTACGAAAACTGTTTGACTAGTGTAAAAGTCCAAAAACAGTTTAGTTCTTGTGTTCAGATCAGGCTACCTTTCACCTCATTTACAGCCCCTCTAGCCATGTTCATCATTCCCCTGCAGGAGCATTGATGCCTCCAGGTAGAGCTGCAGAATGCACAGATAGCATTATTTCAAATCTGTGATCTTTAATGGTCTCTAAGAAATGAAAATAATTCAAAAAGCTGTTAGGTGCTCAATGGCAAAGAACAGAGTTTTCTATTCTATAACTCACAGAACCAATGCAGCAACCCATTCATTTACTGGAATAACTGCCAAATGAACAGCACCCAGCCAACTGCTAGCGAGTATCTCCTGATCTGTTTGAGGCCTGTCTTGAGAGCAGAGGCATAGCAAGAGTGGAACAAAGGGAGGCACGTTTCCCGGGCACAAGATAACAATGTCAAGATGTCAGAAAGAGAGACCCTTAGTGCCAGCATTCAGTTTCTGAATGCCGATGCTGCATTTGCCAAAGCAGTTCAGTTCCTCATGTGTGGTGTAGTGCAGTATTGCCACTCAGAGATGAACTACAGTAATGCATTTTCTGTCAGAGCAGAAACTTCAGTGTTGACATAGCAAGCCACTTATTGCATTTGTTACAGTTTAAAGAAGAGAAAGGACATTTCTTTTTTTTATCTTAAAGGATGACAAGAATTTACAATAGAAGAACACTAGATCGGGGGATGGCATCAGATGCTGCATGTACAAACAATGGCTCTGTCTGGGGGGGCAACTCCTGAAAAGAGAGACAACACCCCAGAAACAGCACTACTTAAGGTTAAGTCCAGCTAAAACTAGATGGTACTTTTTGGCTTCCTACAAAGCTCCATCTCCTACCCAGTTCTTCTTTTATCTTTGTATTATTTTATTTGCTTTAGTTCTCACACAATGTGGTTCATTTAATGAGGGTGCAGAAAATACATTTGTGTTTTTATTTATTGGTTGTTGGCACCTGCTTCTAGTTTTGTGCAGATGGATAGGTCAAATTTTTAGTTTTCTTTCTCTTCTCTTTAAGACATATTTATTCTTTCTTTTTATTTTTATTACCTGCTTGAGCAGTTATTTACTTGTATTTGGGGTGGGATTATATTTCCATTTTTTCCCCACTTGGACTGGCCTGATGACTCCATTAGCTTCACCCAAATAGCCAATTTGCTCTGTTTGGGGTTGTACAAGACCCAGGCATCCCCAGGCTAGAGCACAGTTCTGTGATTTATTTGTTCTTGCCAGGGATGCCTCATAAGCTCATTCCTTCCCTTCCAATGGCATCCTTCCCCTCCTGTGCCATGAGTCAGTGATCACCATTTCCATTGTCCTAGCCACAGCTAGCATGCTGTAGTATGGTCTCTCAGCTTGTGTGCATGCATGCAGGTAATGCATGCTCACAGGCTCATGCTGAATAGGTCGAATACCTGGTGTTCCTACTAAGTGTCACTCAAGTAGCAAGACAGAGCTGCCCCCCCTCCTTCCCCAGCATGGGTTTGCTGACAGTGGCTGCTCTGCCCCATCCTCTCCTTCCAGCTCTAAGATACTAAATTAAAGTTATTACCTTGCCTGGCTGAAGATGTGTTACCTGAATCATAATTAAGGCTTTATCTGTTTATTTCTTGGAGCTGGTCAAGATTACATTTCCATTTAATGCTATTTTTTATTGTGTTCTCTTTTGTTTACAGAGCTTTCCCTGGCTTTATCAGTGCTTTTATGACAAAGATTTTGCTGTTTTATCAAAAAAAAATGTTCTCAAACTATGTTGTATAGAAAAAAGGCTAGACAAAGAATGATCCATGAAATTTTGTCATTGAAGGCTCATGCAAAGAATAAGAGCCCTTTGCCCAGAATATACAAGGGCCAACCCCTACAATTAGGCATGTGGGTGGTGTCCACTGCCAGTGGTTGGGTGACCCATGCAACTTGGCCCGATTCAGCCTGAAAAAGCTGCATGAAGCTGCTGTGTGCAATTGCCACCCAGAAGGTGAAGAGTGATGATGGTGATCAGGTGTGATGCCAATGAAGTGGTAGGCGGAAGCAATTTGGATTCAAAATAGTGTAAATGGGTAAAGCTGTTTGGCATAGAATGTCACCTCTGCTGGTGCGGGAGCATGACCACGTGTAATGTGGTTCATTAAAGTACCAGATACAGTTAGCCTTACACCAACGTACAACATTGGTTTTGGAAATAGAATTCCTTATTGGAGTGTTATTTCTCTCTCTCTCTTTTTCTCGTTCTCTGTCTCCCCTGATCTGAAGCTGCCTCTGTTGACAGGCCCAAGAGGGATGTGACGGTACTCACAAAGTCATAACCTGTCTGGCTGCAGGTAGATTAGCATGCTGTTTCAATGGAGCTTAGAATTGCAGATGGGCAAACTCTGTTTATGTGTATGCACATAAAAGATTTTCAATGTCTTCAGCCTTTTTTGGAGACAATGGGAATAATGTTTGAGAGAGTACCACCTAGTGACATACATAAAACACACATTGTATGTATACAAGCTAGAAAATCATTTTATGCTAAGGAAGAACATATGATTTGATGGGTCTGCTGCAAGTGCTATTGTGCTGGCAGCTCATGACATACTTGCTTGTTGCCACTTGTTCTAATTGGCAAGTGCCTGATCCTAGTTAGTTACCTAGCCTCTTAGTACCCTACCATACTGAACTGCATAGCCCCACTAGACCCTTAACACTTACCCTAAAATGTTTTTAATTTTTTTTTATTTTTATTTATTTACTGTTTGGTAACAGGGTAAGTAGGAGTACTATTTCAGAGACCCTTTTTATCCATAACTTGTGCTGAAAGGCAATATACATTACAAACAAACTTACTTTGTACCCTTCACATATGATAAAGGGTGTTAAGCTTACATAGTTGCAAAACTTTAGAAAGTTCATCTATAGCTTTTGTAAAGTAGAATGCTGTTATATGTTTCTAATAAAATAGCAGTTTGACATTAGGTTGTATTAGTTTACATGGGTTGCAATACAGTATGGCTATGACAAATTCATTGTTAAAGGTCTAAAACTGAAATTACTTGAAAAAAAACTGAAGTGGAAATGAGTAAAAACAGAGATTTATAGAGATTGGCCTAGAGACTAAAAAGATAACGTAGTCATAAGAAGAGTTAAATAGCAAAGGAAAGCAGCTGAGAGACCATACGCATTATTAGAATTGTTAAGCTTTTAAAGAGTTTATTCATTATCCCTAAAGTATTTACAAACAATTTCCTTGAGGAAGTACTCAGAATGGAACTTTTTAAACTTGGTAGGAGTATCGTGATGTCTTGTTTCACGTGGTTGTTTGTTCCAGACAGCCGGCCTGTTCATGTGGAGGCTCTTTCACTAATGACTGCTTTTAAGTGGAGGACATTTGAGTGACATTAAGTTCTCCTGGGTATTCCTTAGGGAGTAGAACTGTTCCCTGACTGGGAACTTTCTTTTTAGAGAGGGGCAGTAGCATCACTTAGAATTTTATATATAGTAAGATGCATACGAACCAAGTGGATCTTTCATTTATATAATTTAGAAGATTGCTGTGGTGTACATTAACATCAGTAAGAAGGGCAAATCTGGCAGTTTTGTTCTTAGTGACTTGCAGTCTTTTGTTGTTATAAGCTGAGTGTAAACAGAGTGCAGGAAGACAATATTCTAGTTTAGGAAGAAGGCCACTCATGGCCAGTGCTTTCTGGGCAGTAGGAGATAAAAGATGTGACACCCTATAGTAGTGTTTTAGTATGAGCGGACTTTATTAATGATATTATTAGGCCCTAAAGCTTAACATATTGTCAAAAATTAGGCCTAAGTATTTGTTTAGATTCAGGGATGTAATTGCTCTATGATGCTTACACTGATTAGGTCTAACACTGAGTATAATGCTCCTTTTGGCATGTAACTCTGCAAATACTTGTCACAAATGGAATGAGCACAATGCTTTATTTTACTAAAAAAATCAAGGTCCTAAGTCATGAAAACTATGCAGACTATCTCAAAGCTCTTGGTATCATATAGGGTATTGAGAGGTGACCCCCTTCCTGATGTAGAGAGCCTCAGCAGACTCTGTTCTGTCAAACCTATTACAGATTCACAGTCCAATTGTGTCTTAAACACCCATTCAAGGGACTTAAATCTTTTTTGCAAAATTAATACAGCATGCTGGATGGATAGTTTTGTATTGGAGAATACAACTCCAGTGGGACAGTCTTCCACTCATCATTAAGCAGAGTACTTCTCTTCCTCTATTCAAACATAATTTAGATGAATGGATGGGTAATCACAAATTCACCCCAGTTTAACACCATTGGCCATCACGAATAGGGGAAAATGTAATTATCCTAACATATACTTGTTCTTTAGATATTAATATTGAATAATATAAGGGTTAACTACCATGGGAATGCAAGACTAGGCTATTTAAGATCCTCACCACATCAATCAATATCCTAGTAACTATCTATGAACATATAAAAAGTAGAAACCTACATAAAACGTAATACAAGAGAATATGGTGTTTACTATCATTTCTAGTCAGATTGAGATGCTTCTTCTTCCAAATTTTTATTTCTAATCAAATTTTCATTAAACATCAAAATAAGACATAAAACTGGCTTAAGGTACGTACCTAAGAAAATACATAGTCTGCAACAACAAATTGGATGATGTTATTAGCATTGTCATATTTTTAGAAAAAAAATGACTTTGCCTAAGTTATATTTTGGAGTTGATGTGTAAACTCATTTCATTATAACTCATAGACTTGAACTTCACTTCAGATAACAAAACTGAATATTTAGACAAGAAAGACAAAAGTGAGCTTAAATTCTTCAGTCTCTCTCTGCTCACCTTATTTATGTGTGCTACCACTAACACTAACCCCTAACCTCAATCCCCACACAATTCTTTTATGAAAAAAAACATTTCCCTAACAGTATCACTATATATGACACTTGGACACATTACACAAACACTACATACATGCACAACACCAAAATTATCCTTTTACCTAGTCCTTACTCTATCCCTAACCCTCAAACACTTGCACAGATACTTCCATCCCTAATGCCCAAACTTTTGGTATATCCAAAAATTTCAGCATTAACACACTCACCCACTTATGGTAACTCAAAGCACATTCCCAACACATTACCAAACAGTAAGCATTCCTTCTTTTAGTAAACACAACACTTGATCAAGAATACTTTCAATTTAAAAACACAGGACTACAGTCCCTCAACTAAGTACAAACTCATTAAAAACAACTTTATCCATGAACACAGAAGACAGGGCATAAGTAAAAAGACAGATTTATTTTATTCAGTCCATAAATAAAAATACTAGCCTTCTTGGATTTGCAGTTATAGCATGAAACATACAGTACCATAATAACATTATCTTGTTTGTGCGGACCTTCCAGGACACAGGCTGTCTTATAGCCAGAAAGAATGTCACAGGGTACAGGCCTCCCCAGACCCCAAAGAAAGTCCACGATAGCAGGTCTGTCCCAGGAAAGTCCAAATCTATAAATCTTTCCCAAGCCCAACTTTCAGCTCATAGAAATATGTACATCTATAGGTAGGCCCAAATGGACCCTCACTCCCTGCTCCTAAAATCTTTCTTCAGAATTTAGTCCTCCAGGATACTCTGTTTCACACTTTAGCAATTATCAATTAATGCCTCATGATTTAGATCATTTCTATGAAAATGTTGACATATTTCACATTGTCTGATAACACATTTAAAGGCAAATGGTTAGAAAAGGCGAATAATTTTGTCTCACCAAGAAGTAAATAATTCTGGAAAATTAATAATTAAGAAAGGAACTGGAATAGATCTCAACAAGGGGAAGTATTGTGGACTACAGTGGGTCAGTTAAATCACAACTGGCATCTGAATGGAGAAAGGACTGGATTCTCTCTACATACCATTTGAAGAGATTCTATTTGAATTAGCAAGAAATGTGCTTTTATGGTATAAAACCTTTGGAACGGTTATGATTATGCCAAGAGGATGGGTAACTTTTTAAGGGCTTTTAATTTGTTGGATGCCTTGATGTTTTTCCTTTTGTTAATGTAAAATTAGAATCTATTGTTAGCAATTGTTATTTATGTTATTTATCTGTGGGATGAGTGAGGGGGTTGCACAGTATGTTTTTCATTGTATATAATTTTTATTTTATTAATTTTACATTTGTTTATCAGGAAATGTCCGACTGGGCAGAGCTGTCCATTTTCAGTGGAGGCCGGGGGAGAAAAGCTCAATACAGTAATAAAACAGAGAACATGTAAAATAGTAGCATTTGCCATAACACACAATAATAATGTACAGAGTTAATACAAACAATATAAAATTTCATATGGTAACATTTGCGGAACACATTTGTAGCTGCACAAATTTATATATATAGCAAAAATAGAGCCAAGACTCTGCATACAATAGTAAATATATACAGTAGATACATCAATAATCACACACAGTAAATCATAAGAGTATGCAGAACAAAATTTTGCTAATATGCATTCTTTCTATTTTGGGGACTAGTAGCTCTGTATGAGACAGTTTTGAGATAAATGAGAGGAGGTGGGAGTAGGAATATACTGGTGGGATTTACCCAGGGCTAGAGCAGGAGCATATCCATGAGTTGGATAAGTAGGTCTTAAGAAGGTTCTTAAAGTTATGTATGCTGTCTAGTGATAGGATATCTAGAGGGCAGGTATTCCATGCTTTTGCAACAACATTAGAGTAGAGGGAGCCTCCAGATTTATAATTACTGTTAGAAATTTCAACCAGTGCTTTGCTGGTATTTCTAAGTGGATGATTGCTGGCATAGTGATGTAGTAGTCCTTGTAGGTCTGGGGTTTTGTTCAGGTTTCATAGAGGATTTTGCGGGCTATTGTAAGTTGGTTAAAGGTTAACAGGTTAGGTAATTCTAGCCAGGATAGTTTTTTTAAGGGATTGGCAATGGTGGGATCTGTAGGATGAGTTGATGTTGAATTTTGCTATTTTGTTATAGCAGATAGTTTAAGGTCAACTTTATTTAGATTGATTAGAATTGGGGAGGCATACAGTAGTGTGGAGAGTAGGTGGGTTTTTGCAATGGTGGTTTTACTATTGGAGGTTAGGTAATTTTTGCATCTATAAAGAGTACCTAGTTTTTTGTGAACTTTTGTGATGGTTTGAGCTACATGTTTGTCAAATTTCATATTGTGATCTATGATTACTCCTAATAGTTTAGTTTGTGTGACTGGTGTGATGGAGTATTACTGGATGATTTTATTTTAAATAAGGGAATTGGGTCAGTAGCTTTAGTGGGATGGAAGAGCATCAGCTGGGTTTTCTTTGGGTTGAGTATTAGTTGTGAGTCAGATAGCCAGTTTTTTATTGCTGCAAAAGATTCTTGGGTGATTTGTTGTAATTGTTGGAGTGATGGGGCAGACAAGATGAGGGTAGAATCAACAGCATATTGGACTAGGTTGGCATGGAGGGTGCCCCTATGTAGGTTATTGGTAAAAATGGTGAGGAGAAGGGGTCCAAGGATGAATCTCTGTGGAACATCTAAGTTTATAGGGAGAAGGGGGGATATGGTGTTTTCCCATTTAACGGTTTGTTGACGGTTTGAGAGATAGTCTTTGAACCATGATACTATGATGTTGTGTAGTTTGAGTTCAGAGAGTGTGGTTAGTAGTTTGGAATGATAAACTGTGTTGAAGGCTTTGGAGAGATCCAAGAAGATGGTAGAGACAAGATTACCTTTGCTCCATTGTTGATTTATGGTATTGGTGAAACTGATCAGGGTGGTAGTGTTACTATGGTTGGGACAGAATCCATGCTGTGTTTTGGCCAGGACATTGTTAGATAGTAAATAGTTTAGTATTTGGGAATGCAAACATTTCTCAAGGATTTTTGATAGGGGGGATAGTATGGCAATTGAATGTTAGTTTGACAATTCAGTTGAGTTGCCGCTTTTGTGTATTGGTATTATATGAGAGATTTTTCAGAGGGTTGGAATATGTTGTTCAGCAATTGACCTGTTTATTGATATGGAGATGGGGTATGAAATTACTTTGGCTGCAATCTTGAGGTATTCACCTGGGAATCTATCAGCCATAAGGGCAGTGGGTTTTAGTTTTGTCAGGTATTTATATATTGTGTTGCTTGGGAGTGGTTGCAGGGAGAAACAGTTCTGGTTAATTGTTGGGGTTAGGGGGGTTGTGTGAGTTGTAGGAGAGCTGTAGTTGATCAGATTTTGGATGGCATTGGTAAAGTATTCATTAAATTGAGTCGTGGTGTTGCTAGTGGAGGTGTCAATATTAGGGGGTCAGGTAGTGGTTTTCATTGGTTGAAGTATTTTATTGATGGCTGCCCAAAATTTTTTAGAGTTTGTTTTGTGTGCTAGACCTCAGAGTAGTGTTTTTTCTTGTCAGTTCTTGAACTTGTTAATAAAGTTCAATAAAAAATATATACACACACATACACACACACACACACACACACACACACACAAACACACATATATATATATCTATATATATATATATATATATATATATATATATATATATATATATATATATATATATATACATGCATATCATATGGTTATGTTCTGTATGGTCATATGTATTTAATGTCAAAGTGAAAACACTAACAAAAAATGTTTGAACATAGAGAATACTGACTGCAGTAAATATTGAACTAAAAATATCAAGAAAGGAAAACTGTTTCTTCTCATGATGTTAACACTAACCCCCCCAACCCCATAACACTAGCCTCATATTTGCTTGAATAGTGGCAGTGTTACGGGAAGGTTTTTTATTAAGGTAAAGTGTAGGGTTAGGATTGGAGGGAAGGGACAGCATTCTGTTTATGGTTAGCACCCACTACTGAGGGGGTGGGGTGGGGGCAGACATATAATACAGGGAAATTTATCATATGAGAATAAAATGCAACTACTAAGGGAAAAATAAATCCTAAGAAAGGAAGCTAGTAAGAGAAAATATCATTACTGAATAACATGGTGTTGTGATATTTGGTCAATATAAAATCTAAAATCATTGTAAAAATGAAATTAAAAGAACTTATGGTTTAACTAACTAGCTAATAAACTAGGTTAAACAGCAATACAAGTAACATTTTCAGCTTTAGAATAGGTGAGAAATGCTGGCAATATGAAAACTGAACAATCTGATTTTGAAGACGTACTTTTATTATTCATCAAAATGTATGAAATGTAATACCATACAAGTTGATAAAGTACTTAAAATTATTTGAATTTTCCCCTTTTATAGCACTTCTGTCATGTTTTAGGAGTCATATGAGTGGAAGATATTCATTTAATTTCTAATTTTGCTGTAGTTGCCCTTGGTAGGTGCAATGTTTAGAAAAATTTCATGCACAAAACATTCATGGCATTTTGCCACAGAAGCCATATTCATCAGTGTACTATAGGCAGGGATTCTGTACCCCCACACCATGAGATTTTAACCCAATAGTTTGGAGAACCACTGAGATTCTGCGCATATCAAACTATTATGCTTTCTGGTAGCCTGTGTAAAATATGTTAATATACTTTTGCCCTGTCACTTACACCTAGGGTTGCCAGCTTTCTTTGTGGCTAAAACCGGACTAAGACACACCCCTCGCATCACCCATAACTCCACCCATTCCCACCCCTCAACCATCCATACTCTGCCCATTTTGTGACATCATCATGACATCAGCTGATTCTGTTCTGGATGCCTGCTTTCAGCCGATTTACTATGCTTTTCTGTCAAAAAGCTTAATAAATCAGCCAATTTAACAAACACTGATAGTTTGTGAAACAGAATACTGGAGTTTGTACAGTGTTTTCCTGACTACCAGAGAATTTATTTGATTGTGGATAGTCCAGAAAAAAACGGATAGGTGGCAACAGGGATGATTTCCAATTTCCCACCTATTGGTCAAAGTTATGAGTAAATAGGGCTAGGGATGGACTCTGCTTCATATGGATGGGAAGCTTGTTCCAGTGCATGGGGATCCTCTGAGACACATTTGTGTCTCATCAACATGGCCTATTTATGTCACAAGCAAAACTTAAATCCTTGGATCTAATGGTTCTGATATTGTTCATTTTGTGGATGTCCAAAAGGTCCATCAGTGCTGGATCCAAGGATGCCTTGTATGCCAGACATAGATCATCTCTCAGTAACCTGTAGGAGACCCAGTATAGTGATAGGGTTGTAAGGTGATCTGTATAAGATAATGTGTTTAGATACTGGATTCTTCTAGTAAGGAAGCTTTAAATATGTTCCAGCTGTTGTATGTGTCTGGTCAAGTACATGTTTTATTCAACGCTGAATAGTTGAAAAGTGCCAAAAAAATATTTATCAGCTCTATATTTCCAGATTGTTTGAGAAGCACACTCAGTCAGAACACAAGGAGATTCTAGCAAAGTTTTTTAACGTGAATTAATATATATATATATATATATATATATATATATATATATATATATATTTTTTTTTTTAATTTTTCTGAAATAAAGTCCATAACACTAATTATTATCATTATTTAAGTTTAATGCAGCACCTTTTCTCCAAAAACCACCAGTTTAAGAGGGATTAAGAGGGACAGAGCTAAAATCTAAGTAAAAATCAGGTTGACTTGAGAAGCACTCATACACAAGGCATCATACCCCTCAGCTATCCATGACTTGGGCTTAAGGTGGTGGTGACAGTGTCTAACATGTGTTAAGTAAAAAAAGAAAAAAGAAAAAGTAGTGTGACCCTTAAGCAAATAAATATCTTGAAAACAAATGCATGTTAAAAGCTGAAGATAGTTATAGTTATAATCATTCTATCATCAAAAAAATAACAGTGACTGTGCTGGCATAGGTGTTGTTATTCTACTTATGGTAGATGAATAACAAAGACTATGCTAGCATGTAACCAAGTAATTAATAATGTCTAACTAGTTGGGCATTAGGGAAAATAACAAACCACCAAGGGAAATTCTGAGGCCTGATGCCACAAATAGGGAAGGTTGTTCCCGATATTATTTATCACCCACAATGGCCTCATTTTACCAAGAAAATGGCAACAGTACAATCGTATATAACCAATACAAATACTGTACAGTACACCATTATCAACCAGTTGTATCATCACATGACTCAGAATCAGGAAGTGTCTGTTTGCTGCTCATCATATAGGAAATATAAGCCTAAGATTCTTAGTTCCAATGAAGCAATTAAAATAATTATTTGACAGCATTAACCAGAAAACTGAAAATGTTATACAGACAAAGCAAACTTGAAGAATCAAACTCAGACATGTCCACGAAAAGCAGGAACGTAGAACTATTTTTCATTAAATGGTACAGTAGTTCTAATTCATAACTGAACAACCATTCTCATTTTATTTACTTTATATCCACCAGTGCAGAGGACAGAATTTCACTTTTTGTCAAAATAAAAGCTTCTTATTGTAGCAGTTGAGTTGTTTATGGTATTTCTTATAACATTCACGTGTTTCAGATACAACATAACTGTTTTATGCAACTATTAAAGAAATTTGGGAAATATTTTTTGTCCTAAAATCTCAGGACATTTGCCACACAACTTCCCAAAGAGGGACGAGGGACAGTTGGTAACCCTAATGACTAGGCATCTGTTCCACAATATGAAAAACTGTCTGCAAACTACAAGTAAACACATTTTCTATGTTACAGTATAGCGATGTATGTAATTGCACATACACCCACTACAGAAACGTGTAAGCACATGTAACATAATTACTGACATCTGATCAGGGCTCTGCTAGTATTCTGCATTCATTTTTTTACTCTACATTTGTTTTTGTTACCCCAAGAAAATTACAAGTTTAAAACGAGTAATGAACGAAAATAATACAAACCAGTGGCACATACTGCTTTTGCATTTAATCTCATCACACGGCTTGACTGCTTTATGATCCTATTTCCTCTTTTCAGTGTTGCTTTACTTTGAAAACTGCCTGCAAAGAATGGCTGCTACATCAATACTACTAAACTACTCAAGAAGATGCAACGGTTTTCTGCTGCGTTTGGGATAAGCTACACAAAAGATGGCATGTCTCAACCTCCTGTAAAGCTTATGAACATTACTCATTGTGCAATGGGATCAAGAAAGAGAAAATGTTCTTGTCCACTGAAAATGGTGATGATGAGTGGCATGAAGTCAAATGCCGATGATGAATGCATAGACTTTAAATCTACATTTTTACCATACAAGTCCTCTTGGAGATTTGTTTATAAACAAGGTGAAATGAATAGAAATAACTAAACTCAATCACAGCAACTCGGGTTTAAGGCAGTTCCGTTACTTTGAAGAGGGATTATTTCAGATTTAATGTGTATAACTCAGGTCTGTATCATAGAGAGTCCAATACAAAAATGCACACTAATTTATCAGATCGGGCATGTAATGTGTTGTTATAGTTTTATGATCCCCGAGACTTAGACCAAACCCATTCCCAAATTGCTTAAACTGTTAAGTCCAAGTGATTCCCTAGTCCATGAAGACAAATACAACCATTTTTTAGACCCAAAATATACAACCAACTCACACCTCCAAATAAATTGATGGTTATCTTTCCCAACAGAACCAAACTTACCTGTCTCCTAAATTCTGCACACAATTTTTGCAGCTCAACTACTTTTCTTCCCCCTAGTGTCCACTCCCAACATCAGCTGTAAGAGATGCTGCATACCTGTTAATTCAATGCCTGCAAGATTTTGATACTTTCTCACAATAACAAGTTATCCCAAGCATTCTGATCACCTATCACGAGAGTAAGTAGTGATTGGAGTGCTATTGTACTATAAATTCTGGTACCGGAAGTGTATTGGATGTTGTGTTGAAACATGGAATTAAGCAAAACAAATTGTGGCAGTCACAGTGGCACAAAACCCGGACTTCACATGTGTCAGGTTTTGAATGAAATTTGCAGCTGGACAATTTGTTAGAAAATCGGACAGCTGGCAACCCTACTTACACCATTCATATTTGTGTGAAGGTGAAAATAAACAGAAAAAAGTTCTCCGAACTATATCAATGCAGTAGTTATCAGTGGTACTCCTTGAATTGCTATTTCTATGCAATGGCTGTAGCACCCTTCTCAAAATGTTTTTATAGTTCCATAATATCAGTAAATTGCATTAGAAACATTCCCCCGGATTCACTATCCTTCTGTGCAGGACTAGCTTAGTCCTGCACGGAAGCAGAAGTTTAGGAGCAGGACGGCAGCGTGCCATGCATATTAATGAAGGTGCGCTGCCTGAGCTCCTAAACAGACACAGAGTATGTATGAGTGCAGGGGGTATGTCTGAGAGCAGAGCTCTCAGAATATACATGCCCCTGCAATGGAGAACAGCAGAGTATGAATAGGAATGAGCGAGACCGCTCATAGGTGTTCGCATACCCCCAGCAACCTCCCCCCAACTTTACAAGAGCAATATTTAAAACAGTAAATATAAAGAAGTTTTTTTTTTTTTTTTATAAAACAGATTAAATTTAACCATAGTTGGGTAGGTTTGCCCATTGCTTAGCTACGGTGCTACGGTTAATGCAGCTTAAACGGTACAAGAGGATAAAAAGCAAGATATATGCAAATGAAGCAGTACAGCAATAGTGTAGTGGTCAGAGTATTCACCTTATGAGCAGTCATTCACGGTTCAAGTCCCACTCCATTACAAACCATTTTCCATGTCAAATCACTTTATGATAAATTTATTTTGTTGCATAACCTATGACATAACATATATTTGTGAACTGGAGTAATGCATTAAATGCAGATATGAGGTGTCATTGTCATAATGTTGCAAAGTCCACAGATAATCACAAGTGCCCTATACAGTATATGTACACAGGAATCAGGGATACAAATGGAAGGTAAAATGTGTAATGAATGATAAATCCATACAGTTTCCAAATCCACCACCTTCCCAAGAACCATTAGACATTACTGTCTAAATTAGTGCAATGGTAAGTGGGTATAAGCACTAGTAAACGATAGTAAGCATATTTAAGCAGTAGTAAACGAGTTTAAGCCCGTTTGTGCTGGGGTAAGCAATGCACACACAGGTTAAGCAATATTGATGCTAACACTCTGTAAGCATATTTAACCAGAGGTTAGCATTGCTTACCTTTGCACAAACCCATGCAAACCCACTTACAATTGCTTAAAAGTGCCTTAAGCTTTCTGTATGCATCAGCTGCTGTTCTGGCCAGAAATAAAATAAGCAGCTTTTGCAGGTCTTGAACCAAGGATCCTGTACACTATAGTCACAGTAGTTTACCACTAAGCCATCACAGCACTACATAGGATTGAAGTATCACCAAACAGATCCTCACCATAGGAAATACAAACTGAACATGTGAAAGGAATCTGTATACAGTTTTATATTGTATAACCAACCATAGGACATAAATATGTGAACTGGGGTACTGCATTAAGCCCAGATGTGTGGTGTCAATGTAATAAAGTGTTGAAATCCCCTAATAAACACAAGGACCCCATACAGTGTACGTACACATGAAACATGGATACCAAACACATATATAACATGTAATAAATAATAAATCAATGCCACAATGCAAATATAATTTAACTTAAATATTAAGCAAGGCTAAGCATTGCACTGCCCAGCTTAGTAGGTGTAAGCAATATGTAGGCCAGCTAATTCAATCTGCCCATTGGTATACCACTTTAAGCAATGCCAACCTTAGGTAAGCAGGTTTGCCCATAGCTTAGCCTTTTCAAAGCCGTCCAATCATGGCAAAGTGCGAGAAACTGGCCCTATTTAAACCTAACAGGTGGGAATACATCTCATAACTGGTTGTAGCTTCCCCTTGTAGGCACTATGTTTGGAATGGGAGAGGGTGTGCACTTTCGGGCGCAGTACTGGGGCATCCAGGATTCCAGAGTCATGGCAGGACTCCTTGTGAAAGACCATGACATGAGACTGCTGCAGTGCCAGTACCAGGGTTCCCAATACAAAGCAGAATCCTGTGACCATCTCGCCCATGACCTCACCAGTGCCACTGGCATACCTCAAACTGGTGAGCAGGTCAGGCATCAGTATGCCGACCTGAAGCGGCGAAAGGGGGGATCTCTTGGGTCAGTGGATCCAAGAAGCTAGGAGAACAGGGGAAGTCCCAGCCGTGTGTAAGTATCAGTTCACTACCTGTTTAATAATTGCCAGCTCATGTATATTATGGATAGGTATGGCTAAACATTCCTCTTATGTCATTCACAGCAGCAAGTGAGCGGGCTATGAACCAGGATGTCCATGGATGTAGATTGGAGTGGTTGCAATGCGAGGCAGGTTAGTAATACTCTTGCATGTACTGTCACAGGAAATAAATCTAAAAGTAGTAGTAAGTTCATAGGTTCATAGATTAGTACTAAGCTAACTGCCCTTGTAGCCCATTTTTTTAAGCTAGCAATTATCCCTTGTTGTCAGATTCTGTACCTTGCATTTGTAAGGCAAACACCTTAACCATTAGGCCATCCTCCCACCCTGTTAATTGCCTGTATAAAACCTGTATTGTTTAAGGCATGTACTGCATACACCAGAGAATATGGCAGGAAGAGTCTCATACAGGATGTATGTAAATGAAAGCATAATAGCCTGACAATAAAGGTCTAACTGCTGCACTGCATGTGTTTACTCTGGTATCATATGGTAATGTAGATTTGCAATCACTTAATAGTACTTTTGCATTAAGCACTGTTACACACACTAAATGTGTAGGAATGTCTGTATATGACTGGTGTAATCCCAAGAGGTCATATAGTACAACTGAGAGAGACTTAGAAAACAGTGAAAAAACTGACAACAAAATCCAAATAGCATACTCAACTGAGATGTGAACTGTTGTATTTTTAGCACACACAGCCATGGTTCAAATCCTGGGAGTGGTAGTAGGCTGCATACAGAATCATACCCCACAACTGTACAGTTATGTCCAGAATGTCCAGCAAATTGACCCCTATCTGCTGCCTGCCACTCTGTCCCCCTGGGAAATCAGTGGAGTGATCCCAGATGTTTAGGCAGCAAACAAGAAATACAACTGATTGTCAGACATCTATAAGAACAAACCTGTCACTCTAGCAACTCCCCAAAATGTTATGAGAGTAATAAGCCAAGTATGTCCCATCTACACCACCATGTTGTCAAGCTGTGATCAGAGTTGTACAGTAACAGAGTGAGATGTATGTGCATAATACTAATGTGGAATCTGGTAATTTGTGTGGCAACATTCATGTAGTGCTAACAAACATTGCTCCCATAAGTCTGTCAGATATGAACACTGGGCATAGAAATAAAAGATTGATATCCTGTACTGGTACTGTTTACTTTGGTATTGCATGGCATTGTTAGTGTTGCAGTTGCTCCGAATAATAAGGTATTACTCATCACTGTCACCCACACTGTGCTACATAATATAACTGTCTAGGAAATCCTGTATAAGAGCATTCTAATACAAGGTCAGAATATAAAACCACAGAAGAATTATAGACAGAAACCAGATAAGAGATACACAATAATATCTATATAGCACACACAACTGTGATTGACAGTGTTGTATTTTTAGCAGACACAACCATGGTCCGAATCCTGGGAGTGGTAGTAAGCTGTATGCAGAATCATACCCCACAAGTGTACAGAAATGTCCTGAATGTCCAGTTAATTGGCCCATATCTGCCGGCTGTCACCCTGTCTCCCTGGCATATCAGAGTGCTATCTCTGACATGTAAGCAACATTTTATGTCATATAACTGACTGTCAGGGCTGTACATATTTGGAAAATGTCAATTAAAACAAATCTGTCATTGTACAATTCACTAAAGTTTTAAGATGGCAATAGTGGAAATATGTCCTGGTTCACCTGCATGTGGTCAAGACATGTGCATAACATCAACCTGGAATCTGGGAGGATGTGTAGAAACAGTTAGTGTTAACAAACAATTCATCCACAGATATACCAGGTAAGAGGTATATACTGCAGGTAAAACCAGTTCATGTATATAGTTGTCGACAGCCATACCACTGTCCAAACTAAGGCAATAGGGTAGTATACTAATACTTGAAAGGTACAGATAACAGCACTGACTAAGAAAGTAATGCGAACTATACGAATATACTAGTTGTTAATTGACATCTTTCTCTCCCCCCACCATATCTGCAACAATAAACTAAATACACAACTCAGTTGGTATGTGCTGACTTAACTCTAATGTTGGGACATATGTCCTATTGTTCGATAATTATTTAAATATGTTTCTATGCATCTGCTATGCTGAAATACTGCCACATTGGTGACATGGTTCCATCAATGTACCTGCATGCTGTTGCAATTGCCACTGTGGTCTGATATATGCATGTGTTCTGTTTGTTATGCAACTGTTCCATAGCTGGTGTTTGGGTTAATGGGAATATCTATGCATGCTGTTATACCTAATACTGGAATGTGTTGACTATTACTAACCCACATATGTTGATAAAACTTAAACACCATAGCACATATGGGAATGCGGATCCCAGCGGACCCATCTGTCCCACCTCAGCTGGCCGTGGCACTGGGCACCAGCACATCTGGGGCCCAACCCGGGACCTCCTCGTCCGTTGGTCCTGCACCACCTTTGGGTGGAACTGCCTCAAGGGATGGGGCTTGGCCCTTCCCCTGGGAGCGGGTGCAGACAGGAACTTGTCACCCATTGCTAGGTCCGGGTCGTGGTGCGTAGTGAGCTCTGCAGGGAGATCGGAGATCTGCTATGCCTGCTCGAGGTCTGTGTGTCACAACTAGAGGGTTGGCCTGGCTCTGTAACTCAGCCCCCAGCACAGCCACCTTTGGGGCTGTGAAGGTGCAGTGGTAACTGCCCATGGGTGGGGACCTCAGTCCCACTGTTTCCACTAGGGGCTCATGGGCTTCCAATTTCCCAACACCCCTCCCATCAAGGTGTTTACACCCCACATGTGTCATATACCGTCCCTGTATGCATCTTGTTTATCTTGTCTGTTAACCTACCCAACCTACCTCCCCAAATATACATAGTATCCCTCCCCAACATCCCACTCTCACCTGCAAAAAAAAGGGCAATCTGTTCCCCAAAAATAATCTCACCCTATACATAGCTGTCAATTTCGTACACTTGTCCACTGGACACATGTAATCTGGTGTAATTGGCTTAACAACATATTATTGTTGTCCTCACCCTTCTCTCAGGGGTATGAGTGCCCAAATCTATCTCCAAATCCAGTGTATATGGAAAGCTGTTGCTGTAGAAGAAATGGGCAGCTATGCACCTTCCCTACACCCTTCCTGCACATCCTTAGTTATTTTCCCAGCTGTCTTTCTCTCTTTGTGCCCCTTTTTCTCCACTTTCCTATCAACCCTTTTTAATTTTTTTAAAGAAATTAGCGCGGGGGTAAGCGGGAGTAAGCATTAGAAGCAGCAGTAAGCATGTTTAAGCTTGTTTGTGTGGGGGTAAGCAATGCCTGCACAGGTTAAGCAATTTAGAAGCTAACTGAGTATAAGAAACTGTAACCAAAAGTTAGCAGTGCATACCTCTGTGCAAACCCGGTCAAACCTGCTTACAACTGATTAAAAGTGCTTTAATCACTCTGTATCCAACAGCCCTTGTTCTGCCCAGCAACAACAAAAAAAAAAACAGCCTCTGCAAGGCTCAAACCCAGGACACTGCACACCATAGCCAAAGTGATTTGCCACTAAGCCATGTCAGATATATATAACCCTGATATTTTTACAAACATATCATCCTGCAGAGGCATTCAACAGTACAGGAAATGTATTTCGACATGTAGATGCATATGTGTGTATGTATATATAATTATATCTAAATAGATATATACATATCTATATATATAGGTAAATATATACATATATCTACATATATATATATATATATATATATATATATTGCTGTATATATATATATATATATATATATATATATATATATATATATATATATATATATATATATATATATATATATATATATATATATATATATATATATATATATATATATATATATATATATATATATATATATATACAGGCAATATATATGTAAACATATATATATATGTGTGTGTGTATATATACAGATATACTTACCTTACCCGCACCCTAACCCTAACTCACTTAATCCGTCCCTAACCCTCAAGTCCGTCACTATCGCACACTTAGCTTACCCGCACCCTAACCCTAACTCACTTAACCTGCCCCTAAACCTAAAGTCCGTCACTATTGCACACTTACCTGACCCGCACCCTACCCTAACGTCCATCACTATCACACACTTACCTTACCCACACCCTCACCCAAACATCCGTCCCTATCGCACATTTACCTTAACATGTCGGTGTTCTCAACTTTCGGTCTTCTCCGTTGTCGATCATCCAGTGTCGGCGTTGTGGACTTTCGGCATTTTCAGGTAGACCCATATATATATATATATATATATATATATATATATATACATATATATATATATATATACATATACATATACACACATATATATTTATATTTATATATATATATATATATATATATATATATATATATATATATATATATACATGTAACTACACATACACACACACACAGATATTATATAGGAAGATACATATTTAGAGGGTGCACACCATACGGAACAGCCAGTATGCCTACATTTGCCACCTTACCAATTGGACAGTGTATGACTCACCCATACAAAAGACAATTGTTGCCCAAAACATATACCCACAGAGAGATCAAAGGATATAACACCACACACAGGTTTGCATACATGAGAAAGCTTTATTTGTGTACTATTACAGCTGTATATGCCATGTCATATAGCTGTTTGTACTCTTAAATAGATATAAACAGACTTATGCAACTCTCAAACAGATCAATTAATACAGTATTCCGGAAAGCATTACATATGTTACTGTCCAGGCCACGGCCTTCAAGTAGCACAACAGTAAAGACAGACTGGGCCACAGGATAACAATCAATCAATAGTAAGTAATGCAGATATATAGTCCAGCAGCCTCTATCTACACTCTGTACACAATCCCTAGGGGATAAAGACTTCAGATGACACAATGGGATGTATCTGTTACATAACAAGACATAACTGAAACTATCACAGTCACACTGACAAACAGAACCGTCTGTATGGCAGGAAGCAGTAGGCCTGCATTTACCCAAGGTGAATTGTATGGTAAGGTACATCCAGATACCTTAAGGCAGCTTACTGCTGATACCCCTCACATGTTGTAACATCCTGGGTTAGTTTTGGTGCATCTCCCCCATAGACTGACATACAGGGGCATATACCACTGTTACATACACTGACCTCTGGACTGCATAAGGGCACACATATATTGTGCAGATGAAGCCAGCACATATATGAACCCAACCCCACAATATGTGTGGGGGCCACAACAGCAGTGGAATGATGTCAGGAACGGCAGCATGACATACTAACAGGCCACTACATAACAACCCCTGACAGCATGTCATATGGACAAAGCCTGGTATGTAGGTGGAGGACAGAGGCTGGAACACAGGCCCATATGTGAAATTGTGTTGCCATACACTAAACAAGTCACTGGTGATACAGGATAGTCTGCAACATACCCTTAGTCAGGAATATGAACTCAGAAACACAAATGGATGTAGCCATGTACTGATAGCACTGAACACACAAACAGCCAGTGATATATCTGACACAAGACCTGTGTGGTGGACAGGCAAAACATAACATGCACACCTCTGGCCATCAAGTGGATAGGCACACAGTTGAGAGCTATGCAGACAGACTGCAGTCCATGTTAAACTAGTATGTACACACAAACCCTGTAACACTGGTGCTATACAATGCATACAACAACAGTACTCACACTCTGTTTGTAGTTATGGAACCTCATACAAATATGTAGCTGGCCTGAGTGTGCAAGTTCTCTTGTAAGAGGTATTGCTGCCTGCTGTTTGCAACACTGCTGCCCACACACAGGAAGGCTGTCCACCATACATGAAAGGTAAAGGGACCATGCTCACATGATGTAGGGATTTATAGTAGTGGGTTGCCATGACAGTGGTAATTGGAAGTACTACAAAGCATGCCCGTTGGCATTGGGGGGGGGTCATGCCATCCATCCCCCTGACACTGGTTGAGGAGCTCCTTGCCAGCCTCCTCATGGCACCTGCCTGCCTGCACACCCAACTGGCAAAGACCATTGTGGAGGTGGGTGCTACCCACACACTGGCTGAGAAGCATGCAGGTAAGGCCACAAGGCACATCAGTAGACCACTGTTGTGTATGCATCCACATCTGTACAGGTAGATCATGCATATCTGACATGTCATATGTATAGTTTGTTGCTGCATAGTAGTAATAAACAGATGTGCATAAGTGATAGTATTGTGGACTTGTACTGTTAATGTACTGTAATGCTGCACCCACCCTGTAGCAATGCCACAGCTGTGGTCACTGACATTACATCTCTCACACTCTTATGTAGGTCCATCTGGTATACCACCAAGGCAGCAGCCTGTAGCTGGTGAATATGGTTTATGTTGATGTTTGCCAATACACCGGGCATGTAATAACTATGGTATATTCCAGGCACACATCTAACACACCTACCCATAATGCATGCCGTACATGTTAACGTATTGTTGCTGTTAAATGCATTGCATCACAGTGGTGACCATGATGGGGGTATCGGAAGGGTATGTCAGACACCTGCAAGATAACTAACATCCTGTCATTGTGAAATGTGTCCACAGGGATGAACATAATGGTGGGACACATGGCCTACAGTAGGGACATGTGTGAAACATCACCCTTATACAGTGCGACAACAGTGTATATACCAGTATTACAATGGCAACTGTTACAGATCTACAGTATGGCATAACATATTACTGTGGTCCACATTATTAGCTGGAACTAGGCTGTAATACGTGGTTTTCAGTGTATGGGACACTGCAAACTGACACACATGTGTAGGCCATACTTGTCAAGCATCTGCAGAAAGGCGGAAGGTAGGGAGGGTGTGTCAGCATGACACACCAGTGCACAGCAACATGGATCCTAATGATGTTAAGAATGGCTGCATCTGCACACAATCAGGTTAGGAACTGTGGCAGACATAACCCTACCCCCCACAGCAATAGTGACAGCAGTGTGTGAACACCAAGGGATGTGCACACGAGTAGACCTTGCAATCATGTAGAGGTGGGGGACATGTGTAGGGCAGACTGACCATACACTAGCAAATGCAGATGGCCCATGCAAGTATACCCTTGCCAGGAATAGTGACTGCTGTAGTACACATAACAATAGGTGCAACAAACTGTCATGATAAGGGCGTGCACACATATGTACCCATGGAGTGTGTGCATTGCGGTCAGCATCTGCACACCTAAAACATTTCTTAGGCACTGCATGTGTATGTACAGGACATATGTCACATATCAGGTACATGTACTGCTAATATATGCGGTGATGTGGTCCCATGGCAGATCATGGAAGAGTGCTTCATATCAATAAGGGTGTGTGCACTCCTCATAGCCATGGTATGGTCTGACGGTTGTCAGTGTAATAGTATTGGATTGGTCATACATGTACCGCTGATGTTGAGATCTGTAAACCAGACATCAGGCATTCAGAAATTACATCTGTCCACATATCATCCCAGGTATACGTCGCTGAAAAACATAGGGGTTGTGAGTATTAGAGCAGACATAACTGACACAGTACCACACATTCAGCAATGAGTTGTACACCTGTGAGGTTTGGTACACAGTACATGGCAGGGTGCAGAACAGATGCACAGCAATACAGTGTACATGGGTGCAGTGTTTTCCAGAGGAAGGGCCATCACGTACTAACACAGCCCATGCATCACACACATGTATACTGTTGCTAGCAGGGATTGACTATAGCTGCACTGCATGCTGTTGAGTACCATATGTTATGCATGAGTAATGGGAAGACTGTGTGTACTATCTTTGTGCAACCTCACCTTTGTGTGTGTGTGTGTGTGTGTGTGTGTGTGTGTGTGTGTGTGTGTGTGTGTGCATGTGTGTGTGTGTTTGTGTGTATGCGTGTGTGGGTGGGTGGGGGGTTACTTTGTCTGTAAGTGCAATCTGGTGGAGTGGAGGGGGGTGATGCATGTAGGATGTGTGTGTGCTTATGTGTGTGTTTGTGTGGGTGTCCATGTATGCACATATGTGATTGTGGGGTTGTTCATATGGCAGTACTTCCCTTTGGGATCATGAAGTACATGGACATGGACTGACACATGAGACACCAGGCATACTTGTCTGATATGTAATCACAGGACAGCTGATAGTAAAATAAGGTCTGTAGCATGGAACATGCATTAGGAGGGAAGGTGGACACCAGGTATACCCTTAATATTCCAATCAACAGAGAGGTGAATGACAGCCCATGTATGCAGAACTACAGATGCATTGGGGACTTACTTGACAACACCAGGGTGTGTATCTATGTATTACAGTTGTCACATGCTAGGTTGATTGAGCAGCACATCTGGCATGTACTGAGCAATACTTACACATGACACTCCAGTGCATGACATTATGGAATGAACGTAGTAGCCCCTAACATATAGGGGCCATGGTCACAATGTCCGGACATACACAGGGTAAACACTGAATGACAGCAGTGAGGCCATGTAAAACCTACTCCACTCAAGTCAAGGAGGTAATGGAGCAACAGGTGTTATGTTGTGATCACTCGTCTAGGCATTTATAGGAATGATCCGGTAATCTGTGGTATTAATGAGTGTATGTTACCAAGTGTGATGCAGGATGGGGAACTTATGTAAATACATGTGGGACTGTCTGTAAACTCAGGGACAGGTAGGTATTAAGGTGGAATATGTGTGTGTGTGTGTGTGTGTGTGTGTGTGTGTGTGTGTGTGTGTGTGTGTGTGTGTGTGTGTGTGTGTGTGTGTTTCTACTGTCATGCAGTGCTGTACAGGTTTTAAATTGCATTTCTTGTTTTCCCCCACAGGTGGCAAGGTAGGTCAGGGTTCCTCCTGCATGCAATCTGATGTTGGTATCCTTACAGTCACCAAAGATGATGATAGTACTGTTAAGGCACAGGTGGGGTTTTCAGGGGCAGAAACTGTGCCAGCATTTAACATCCCCCTCTTAGTCACCCCAACCCCGTGCAAAGTTTCAGTGCCTATACATATCCCATCTCCAGTGGCCATAGCAGAGGGACAATTGGTGGTTGGCAGTGCACAGGAGAGTGTGGTATCCATGCCTACTGTGTCTGGACACAGCAGGCATAGCCAGATGTCCAGCAGGGCACTACATAGGCAGATGTACCAGGGTGCTCATGGTAGGGCCACTGGTCATCATGCCCCTGGCAGAAGTGCCACAACTGGTACCACCAGGTGCATGTTTCAGACTGTCATGGGGGCACAGGCACGTATGGAACTGTACACCAGACAGGGCCTGAGGCTGCAGAAGGCTGCTCTCACATCTGCAAGTGACAACTTCCATGAACTGGCTGGTGCCCTCTGTGCTCATACCAAGGTCATGGATAGGCAGCTGGGGGAGAAGTTGGCCCTCAGTGACTGTGGTTTGTCTGTGCTTGAACATGTGGTGGGAGTGCAGTGATGACCGTCTGGACATAGGCCAGCAACACCAACAGCTGGCGGTCAATGTGGATGTGCTAGGACACCAAGGCACTCCCATAGTAGCAGTATCAGCCCCAGCACTGCAGGGCAGGTGCTGTCCACACCACAGCAGGCCACCTGCAGGAGGGTCCTGGTTCCAGCAGACATCTGTCATCATCAGGGGAGAATAGCACATCGAGGCCTATAACTGGATGTGCCCATGGAACCCCTGGCAGGCACAGTCCACGTGTCCATGGCCAGAGGTGGTGAACTGCACACCCTGCCAGGTAGGATTTGCAGCTGTCCAAAAATCACCTGTATAAGGCAGCCACATGGCAGAACTGTGTGCATGCATACCCATACACTGTACGAACACACCTAGGCAACCCCATACCTACACACACCACATCACCACACCCTGTTGAACTAATTACACCCCTCACCCACACACACATGGTGTCAAATGTATGGCCCAGCCTCGGTCTCTGGCAAACCAATAACACACCCTGTGCATATGATGATACCTGTGCCACATCCCTGTCATCCATAACATCAATGCAGGGACAGGCTAATATGGTTCTGATGCACACAGAGACTGTACTACAGTGTACCAATGTACTGCAGTGTAACATGTTGTCAGGAGTAAAGTTTAATGCATACATGTCAGATAGTGTAGCTGTCCAGCAATGATGCATTGTAGCTGTTAGTAACACTGAGTGATTGTAGTCTCCATAATTGTCTCCATTTGTGTTGTAGGTGTACATGTGTCAGCAGGAGGATGGTCTGCAGTCATATTTCACAAGAGGTATAGCACAGTGGTGACACCATGGCTGTGACATATCTGGGGTACAGTTGAACACATGTCACAGGTTTGTTTAACAGTTATTGCCTGTGCCACATGGACAGGTGACCCACTGGGACATGTATAATCAGCAACCTGATGTAGACCCATCCACATACATGCATACTTTTACTTGGCAATACTGGGACTAGACCCCTACCTAGGTATGTAGTGCTACTGAACTGTGTGGCTTTCATTACACACACCACACAGCATTTTGGGTGAGGTGTGTTCCAGGTTACATGTTACATGTAGAACATCCCTACACTTGTACAGTATGGTAACGGGGGATGTAATGGTTGTATATGGACAATACATAGTGTGACATACCATCATATACACATTAACAGACACATAACAGGCAGACACACATCCAAGAGACCTGGGCCTATCGGTGCTAACTAACTTGTCCATGTGTCCAATGTGTTACAGGTGCACACAGCACATGCATAACTGCGCTGGATTGTGGTATCAGTTACCTCTATGGTTGATGGTGGCAGTGGTCACCATAAAGTGGTACATGGGACATATACCAGATGTCCCATGGTGCAATGACAGTGTACACAGCACCACATCCCACAGTGGATATTGTACTCAATGGAACCCATGATGACACTCGGACATACCCATCATCACACATTGCCCACGACTGCGATACAATCCAACAGTGTTACTACAGGGGTATACATCTAATGCACATGCCACAGGCATAGTAGGGTGTTGCATTGTCATGCCTCACCTATGGTCAGCAACAGCACTGTCCATACTACTGTGTGGCAATTCATATTGTAATAGGAGTATGTGGCCTCAGAATACTGTAACCTACAGATATACAGACACGCACACATACACACACTTGCCAGAACTCAGTGGGTATCCCATGCCTATCGCCCATTTGTGTAACACTGTATATATATATATATATATATATATATATATATATATATATATATATATATATATATATATCTTTATATATATATATATATATATAGATATATATATTTGTATGCACATCCTATATGTACAGCTATATCTATGTATGTTGATATATATGTAGATATCTATAACTATATGTGCATACATATCTATTCAGATATACCTATATACGTCGATATATATATATATATATATATATATATATATATATATATATATATATATATGTAGGTATCCATAACAATATGTGCATATGTATCTATATATCTGTATATGTGTAGACATATATTGATGTGTATATGTATACATTTGAGTGTTTATATGTATATATATATATATATATATATATATATATATATATATATATGTATGTATATATGTGTATATATCTATATATATCTATATATATCTATATATATATATATATGTTTACCATATGTCCAGAACATGGAGTGTAGTCCTACCTCAGCACCAATAGTCCCAGTCTCTTGGTGCAAGGGGATGTCATGTATGCATTGCAGGTATATATGTCAACTGTTGCTACTGTAACAGAGGTTGTCCGATCAGACATGTTGTGTGTGGGAGGTCACATCTGCTTTTGACATGTGCGCCATTGGCTACTGACAGACATCCTAAGGACATCATAGTACAGTACCACTGCTAGCACAGTAATGATCCTGTGGACTACAGCAGAGATATGACCAATATATGTGGACAGTCTGGCACTCTGTGGTCAGTCCAAAGGTGTACACAAATCCCTTTAATGTGAGACATGTGGACCACACCTCACAATGTGGATGTTAATACCCATGTACATGGGTATATCACATAAATACTGGACTACATATGCCCACACAGTTTATGCATTCACTGACGCCAGTCTGTCCTGACACATATTACCTGGTGGCGCAGGGGTCACATGGCCACATACTACCCAGTAGTTAGTGACATACATCTATACAGAATCCCACTGCTTTGTCAGAAATACACATCAGTTATGGTGGCCTGGCAGCAGTATGTCTTGCAAATAACTGGACATAACAGCACACTGAGTAATTACACTAGGCTGCTAGGCATATAACACAGCACTGTGCAAACTACAGGCAGACTGCCACAACACTGGACTACATTTTGTATGGGGGTATACACATGTACCTGCAATTATAGCAGGCTCTACATGCATGTCACATCACAGAGTAACAGACACCTGTGAGAAAGTGCATACCCACAACCAATGTGAACACAGCCACATATGGCATTCAAACTTAATATGACACTATACAGACTGTCTGATAAACACCATCCTCATATGTGCCACTCACACACTAACCCTACATACATTGGTTCATGACACAGTATGGTCTGATTCCTGTCTGTGGTATGGGACATGTATGTGTCTGGCCCTACAGACATGTGAGCCAATAGGGTATCATAAACTGGAGAAGTATGTAACATCAGATAGAACAGGACCAAGAACAATGGCATCTACCATAGTCTATGCACAGCCCAAGGTACGTGTGTGCAGTACACATACTGTTGACAATCACCATAAGTACACAGACCTCAGTACTGTACACACAACCGCAGAATGCCCAAGTAATGTTCTCAGAAACAACCCCTACTATACATAACATGTCTAGCAGTCTGATATCTGACTGGCTTGTTGTTAGGTATGATGTCAATAAATAATGGTGTACATTACATATGCCTGTATGACATATGTACTAAGGTTGATAGACTTGTGGCTGGAGCTAAAAACACTGGCCCAATATTGGCATGTTGCTGTGATAACCTCATACATTTACTGCCATACTAGGGTTTGTTGTGACATATGTCCTATGTGGGATATGAAGTCAGTAACTCTCATAGCTGTCACCATGTCCTGACTGCAATCCTCACACTATGCTTCTGCAGTTCTCAGATAGGTGTTCTGTGAGTAACACAAGAAACAAAAGGCTCCACACACTGCCCAGTCTGCAGATAAGTTTCCTCAAACACATAACACTGTCATGACAGGTATTAAATCATGTAGACCAGCCATATCCACACACATCCTGTTAAACCGACATTACTCCAAATGCAGAAGAGCAGCACTTACATTCTGTAGTCATGTCTGGCACATCTCCCTGCTGTCTGTTGGCCTGTTTCCACAGTGTATGTTGTTAGAGGTAAATCCCAATACCATCTGTGATGCTGTTTGCCAAACACCAAATGTAGGTCCTGCTCACAGTGAATGAGAACTCCAACATGATGTTCCTAAATATTGGAGTGTTTTTCCATGCAATTGGTATGGGAATGTGACCACAGCTGTTCCACATGCAATCAGCCAGAGTGGGACTGCAATTCGTGCAGAGGCCATCAGCTGATCATGAGCATCACTTACAAAACACAAGCTGCTGCCTAAACAAAGCAGTTGTACCTTTCCACGTCCACCAGAGAGGGAGTGAGAGAGACAGACAGAGACAAAGTAAGTCAGGGAGGGGGTGGGAGAGTAAAACCTAAGCATGTTTGTGTCACACACCTAGCAGTACAGGGTTTCAAACTCCTAACTGACTATGTATTGCTATCACATGTCTATACAGTTATTGCATGCGCCACATAGCTTACTTGTTGGTGAGCTGTCCAAAGATATATCTGATGGTGAGTGACATCTGCAACAGTGATATAGTAGTGATAAGGTAGGTGTAGTGCACGTGCCTGTCCACATAAACAGGTGTCAGCATCAACAAGCCACACTCTTTCAGGGGCTCACACACATTGACACACTTGGCAGGGTCAGGAATAGACTTCCTCACTAGCTAGTTTGCCACAATACAGTAATGTGCAGGTAATCTGCAAAAACCATCCCAGAGCTTCAAACTGTTACTCAAAATGTATTCCATATGGTTGAAGCATGGTTCTTAAAACGCTGCCTACTTCTTAATGCCAAAAAAACAAAACTTCTCCTTTTCAAACCCACAACCAGATCCCCCTCACTGGACTTCTCTATCTCTTCTATTAACAACACTCTCATAACACCTGACTCTTCTACCAAGCTACTAGGAGTGACAATTGATAACAATCTTACCTTTGACTATCACATAAACAACACTATCAAAACAGTACATAGAAAACTGGGCTCCCTCTAGAATTAGAGCATTCCTATCCCCAACAGCCAAAGCTACTTTGGCCCTCTCATCTCATCTCCACTCTTCTCTATGCTTCACCAATTTACACTAACCTAAAAAAAATAATCTTACCAAGTTGACCACCACCTACAATAGTATAGCTAGATTTGTTACTGGTAATCAATTCAGAACACATCACTGCCTGAATCTACAACAAATTCACTGGCTTGAATTACAAAACATGTTGCTTCTTCAACTTCCCATCATCCACAAATCTTTTATCTGCCAAACAACACCCCTTCATTTTCTAACCTCCTCACACCTTACTCTAACCTTACCTCTCTTGGCTCCTCTAACAAACTCCTAGTCACTGCCACCAAATCCAATAACCTTGCGGTGACTCCTCTTTCTAACTCCATTGGTAAACACTGGAACCTATTGCCCACTGAACTCACTTCTATATCATCTCCTGTCCTTTCAAACAAAACTTAGACTCTACCTCACCAAACACTGGCTATGCCCCTGCCTTAACCCAGACTGAACCCATGTATTTTGCTCACCCCTCTACATCTTGATCTCTGTGATCCTTGCTACCTTCTACTTATTTGCTCACTATTCTATCACTTACTTCTCCTCTATCCTTCTCCCTCCTAATCATTTTACTCAGTTTACTGAGGACACCTACAAACATCTAATCTAAAACTATCCTACTTACATAGCTGTCCTTAAATATCCTTTTCTCTTTCCTATAATGTTTGATTAATCTAAATAACATATGCCTGTGTTTTGTGTTCAAAATCCATGAGTACTCCTTGGTACAAGTGTTAATATATGTCTATTATAAGTTTGATTGCTTGTATAATATTGTCCTGATATAGTATGTTTTGTATACTACTTCTTTTTGCATTGCATGTAATAGTTATTATTCTCTCTGTGGAGCTTTTCTCCCTGGGCCTCTGCTGAAAAGGGAAATATATCCAGTCAGACTAGCCCGGTTAACAAATGTAAAATAAATAAAAAATAAATAAAGGTATCACGTGCACCACAAGGGTATCTAGATGTTATATGGGCAAAGGGTATGTGAAGTTGTCTGACATCATACAGCATGCTTCAGTAGGCCAATAGGAGTTGTAGTGAGTGTGATTGTGGTCAAAAGCATCATACTCCACACACACAGACACAGGGTGCCAGTACTGACATGCATGGGTGCATTGCTTCAAGGGTATGTACTGGTTGACTGTGCCAGAAGGCTATACAAGGCTAGGTGAAAGGTATACCCTGGCATCAGGGGTGGATTGGCTTACACAGGTGGGTATTGTATTCACCATCCAGTCACCTAGGATGCTATTGTGTGTGGCCAGTGCTGTGCAATGCTTGCCATGTATGTGTTCTATAGTCCATGACATGGACGGTGTCTGGGATGTGCACACATCCCACATGCATATTCAGTGACATGTGGAACTGTACCTGGGGTGTCTGGCCCATGTTGTGTACACAGATTGTTATAATCAGATGTGCCAGTCCTGGCCTCATGTGGCGTGCACTGGTAATGGACACCAGGTTGACCCTGCACCTACATTGATAGCATGATACAGGTATTCCCTGGTGTCAGTGGCATCTGTTCATACAGAGCATGTATTTAATGCATGGTAAGTCCTTTGTGGGTCGCATTTGATGGCACCACAAATGTTGCAGGCATCCAGTGGGAAACATAATGAAGGCACACTGTCTGCAATTATGTGCCTATTGTAGTGATGGGACAGGGTGTCATGCCCTCTGTAGTCCACTGCAATCACACCATGGTTACTATCTGGGGCAATATGCAGGGTTCTACCAACATAGCGGTTGTTGCCTAGGCAAATGTGTTTGTGTATGAGACATGGGTTGAGAGTGTTCTCTGGGTAATACAAGGGTTGCTTACTTTGTTTGCCAGGCCTTGATGTCACATGTAGGGGTATGGATTGTCACCCCAGCCTTTCAGCTATTTGACATCTGTTATCCTTGTAAGGTGGACATTGTGACATATAATAGGCCCACTATATAAGAAATTTGCAAAACCCACTCCAGAATGAGTCCAGTTGTTACACTCACAGCCACCTCCACACAAAATAAGAATGACAAACACAGACACAGACACACACAGACACACACACACACACACACACACACACACACACACACACACACACACACACACACACACACACACACTTGTCATGTCTGGGATTAGGACTCCTACCTAACTAGCTTACCACACTACAGCATTACGCAGTTATAGGACACTCCATGGAGATTACTGGACTACTCTTTCCCCAAAGGTGTATTTCACTGGGAATGACATCAGCAGGCTTGCCAAAGAAGGGCAATGGAGTTTGTAGTGACTGTGAATGGCCTCAAAAGCATTGCTCCCTACAGATACAAACAAACACACACCCATCCACACTTTCCATCTCTGGGAATAGAACTCTTACCTAACTAGTTTATCACACTGCAGCATTACACAGTTATAGGGCACGCCATAGTGATTACTGGGCTACTCCTTCCCCAAAGGCGTATTTCAAAGTGAATGACATCAGCAGGCTTGCCAACGTAGGACACTTGAATTATAGTGAGTGTGACTAGCCTAAAAAGTATTGCTCCCTACACAAAGACACACACATGCACACACAGTTGCCATGTCTGGGATTAAAAATCCTACCTAACTAGTTTATCACACTACAGCATTACACAGTCATAGGACACACCACAGAGATTACTGGGATATTCCTTTCCCAAAGGTGTATTTCAAAGTGAATGACATCAGCAGGCTTGCCAAAGTAGGGCATTAGAATTGTAAGGAGTGTAACTACCCTAAAAAGCATTGCTCCCTATGCAGACACACACACACACACACACACACACACACACACACACACACACACACACACACACACACACACACACACACACACACACACACACTCACACAATTGCCATGTCTGGGATTAGAACTCCTATCTAAGCAGTATATCACACTATAGCATTACACAATTATAAGACATGCCACAGAGATTACTGAGCTATCCCTTCCCCAAAGGTGTATTTCACAGTGACTGACATCAGCAGGCTTGCCATAGTGTGTGTGCATGGGCCATAACCCATTCATCTAGAGGTAGACACACCACACTCAGGCACATGTAGGGTTATATTCCACAGGTACATGTATACAACTGCTAGATGACTACTGCGTTGTACAGTCATGTTGCACAGTTAGCACTAGCACCACAGAGTCTATAATGCTGAGGGATACCAGTGGCTAATTTGTACGGTGAGTGACATTTACACATCATGTGGTTGTAGCCATTTGTCTGTGTGCTGGGTGGGACAGGCCTCATGATGGAAGGCTCTTTGTCACTGTCACTCTCTTTCACACATCTATGTATGTGTACATTTTGTATATTATAGTGTGTTGTCCTTGGATATATGTGTGTATTCCTATCCAATGTGTGTGCAAAACATGACTGGTGCATACTGAGGAGTGTATACACTAACATCTGCAATTGTCAGATATGTATGGTCTACTGCTGTTGCCAGACTTGGGCTTCATTTGTTTAAGTGTGTGAGCATGCCCAGTATGACCTTTCAGTATGTTATTGTCTGACATTGCCTTCAGTTATCTAAGTGTGGGAGCATGGCCAGTATTCCCTTTTGTATTGCATGTGTGGATCCATTCCAGGTAGATTCTACTCCAGTCCAGACTTTTGTGTTCTCTACTTACAGCTAGCAAACTGTTTCTGCAGGATATCTGTAGATCAGTTGGTAATATGGGGTCAAACTGGTCAAGGGATAGTGGGTACTGTAGGTAATTGTGTCTGTGCTGCTTCTGCTACATGGTACTGGTGTTAGCAAAGATATGCAGACATGTGTAGTGTTATACACTGTGATATTTTATGTCCTCAAGTACTGTCAGATAGACAATTTTGTCACAGTGATGTTCTGGGGAACACAGGATGAATGCAGCTGTGTCCAGTATTGTGGTCAAACACCTACATATTCCTGCAAACTAATGCCATTCTGGAGGGAGAGCTGCAGACACTTGCTGCTGGGTCTGTGTGACTGATTCAGCACCTTGGTACAGTGGTGGAAGAGGATCCCATACTTGTACATCCATCAACGTGACAGTATGGCCTTATCTTGCCATGGCAGTACCTCACAGCTGTACAGATTCACACAGGTTACCCAGAGGCAGGGGTCATAAGTCAGGACATTACCCCTATTAAGGTGTACGGGCAGGTTTGTAGACACCCATTTTTGTGTTTCCAGCCAGGGATAGTATGTGCACATGGCTGTTTGTCGTACTTTGCACATTCCATGCTGCCCATGCTCCCACCCCTACCTCTATTATTCTATCCTCTTCCATACATTATGCAAACATTCTCTGATACTTTTCCTATAGTTATCACCTCATCACAGCAGTGTATTCATGTTGGTCCACAGTTCATACAGTGGGACATGGTGGACATGTTACTGTGGTTTGTCCACATGGATTGCATATGGGTTCTGTGGACTGTGTTATGTTGTAATTTGGGAGTCCATGACATAACATACATTGGCAGTACGGGTGAGACGCAGCCTTTTGACAGAGGACTGTAGACCATTTGTTAGCGTTGCATGCCAGCTGTAGCAGGCTGTTGCATTCTGACAGTCCTACAGTACCAGACTGCCATACAGTATATTCCCCTGGAGTGACAGGGTAGGTGTGCTAGGTGTTCATGCCAACACTCTCTATCAGTATTGATCAGGTGGTGTAGATGCTGGCAAGTTGCTGCTTACAGCTAGGGACACACCTGCATGGGACACCTGCACTGCATGCTGCATTCTTTCACTATTGCCATACACAGGTGTGGGTCATATTGTACCCATTCCCAACAGCAGGGATGAGACTGGAGAGGTACCTGTGGGTAGTGGCTGGGTGAGCTGGGTGCATGTGTTCTATGGACACTACTTCTATCTGACTCACAGATATGCATGTGGCATTCCACTTATGCTGGCTTGTGCAGGGAAATCAGTTGTTTCCCAATACATCATTCCTATGACCTTTGTGATCTGCGAGTGTTTGGCCAGACAACATTGGTATTCCCTACTACAAGGCCAGATAATGTGATGCACACCTGTATATACAAATCCAAGGGTGTGTCCATTACATGGTTACACATTATACACTGTCTGGGGTACTTTCCCCTGTGTACTGCTTGTATATCTGGCCTAACAGTCATGCCATGTCCATCTTTCAGATGGTGACACATATTACCTCCATTCATTTACAATGGCTTATTGCTAGAATGTGTTATACTGAGGGGCATTGTGTTTGGCACTGCAGTTGTGAGGACTTGGCCCTGTCATTGGCAGTACTGGGCAATGGCCACCAGGTCAAACCTCACCATACATACATACTGACCACTATCACACAATATAAAGCACACACCAACCTAACACACGCATACCTGCATATTGTACAAATGCTACAATCTATCCTGCTACCTTGCCCACCTCAGGTCATCTGTGCTCCACTGGTATTATACTTACACATACATGTTACTACATGTACTGTTACTACATTTCTACATAGGATTGGGGGGACACCTGACTGTTTTTACATTTCTACATAGTATTGGGGGCACACCTGACTGTTTCTACATTTCTACATAGGATTGGGAAGGGTACACCTGACACTGTTACACATTTGCTATGACTGTACTGGTATGTCAGGTACTCCATTTCATTCTGTTTGCTAACCTATCATGTTGACTAGCGGCATATCAGTGTACTACAGGCCTTAGGTTTGATTGACCTACATATCAGTTTCTGACTTCTTACCCTTTAGAACTAACATCCCACTGCCTGACCTGATGTAGTCTGTCTCTGTAGGCCTGGGGGGAGGTTACCCATAACCATCATTCAGAGGCCTTAGCACAGCCTTTGTTTGTGTATGTCTACACCTGTCCTGATGGCTGAGATTGTTGATGGGTATGTGAACCTCCCTGACTGGCATGTGTGTGTCATATGGACACACATGTAGCCCAGCACATTTCCTGCAGTGGGTTTTGTCACCATGTGTAGTACTGGCTACTATGGTGACACCAGTATTTGTTACAGATGTCATGCTGCCACTATAGGTGTCTATTATCTGCTGGCATCCCATTCAGCCACCCAATTCCCTTGCATGCTCACATCCATACCATAGATACAAATAACAACACATACTACTCCAGTTGGCAATTGGTAAGAAGATTGACTTACCTTGTGGGTGTGCCAGTATTGAGGATGGTACTGGAGGGCTGCCTATGTCGGATGCACACAGTACACTCCCTATACATGGTTGAGCACAGGTAGTGTCATGTTTGGCATCCCTTTTACTGTGTGTGCAAGTCAGAGAGAGGTGTCATTCCCTGGGTCCCTCCTGTGTCAATGTATGTGCTTATGTGTTGCCTCTTTGTCAAGGCCAGGGCATACTGGGCATGCCTCCTTCTGCCTACTGGGGCAGGCTCAGGTTGTTCCTCTGCTGAGTCACTCTGTGCCTGTGCAGGCATTGGCAATTGTGGGGGTCTGTGTGGCCCTGCCCCATACTGTTCCTGCTGCAGCTGTTTCTGCAGGATCATATTGTGTAGCATGGCACATATGATGAGAATTTGAGTACATGTAGCTGGTGAGTACTGCAAGGTTTCACTGGATGTGTCCATGCACCGAAACCGTGACTTGAGCATCCCAAACACATGCTCTATTATAATTCTGGTCTGTGCGTGTGCCTCATTATGGAGTTCTTGTTTGGGTGTGTGTGTGTGTGCATTTCTGATGGGTGTCATCAGCCATGGCTCCAGTGTGTAACCAGCATCCCCCACTAGATGACCATAAGGGATGTCCCCATTGGCAAATCTCTGGTACAGCTGCATCAGATGCCTAATGTGGGAGTCATGATAGCTTCCATGGTAGCCAGCACACACATTCATTATAATACCCTGGGCATCACATATGACCTGGCAGTTAATGACGGGAAAGCCCTTGTGGTTGATGTAGACCCTACCCCGCTCACTGGGTGGTGCTTTGATGCATATCTGCATGCAGTCTATAGCACCCACTACCTCAGGGTATTCTGCTATTTGGTGGATGAGACGCATATTGCTGGCCAACACCTCACGGGTGTTGGGGAAATATACATGCTCACTGGCATGTGCTGACATGGCATCCTGTAACTGATGGAGTACCCTGGATGCTGATGCCTGTGAGATCCCATAATATCCCTAGTTGGCCTTTGGAAGGTACCTGTGGCTAGTATTTTTAGGCCTACACATACCTTGGTATCTACTGGGATGGGTTCACCTCTGTTAGTTATGTGTGACAGGCGTGGCTGGCACAGGTCAACAATTTGCTGCAGAAGGTCCCTATCTACCCTATAGTGCTCCACTATCTTCAGCTCATGTAGCCCCTGGTAGGTTACTCTAAGTCTGTACACTCTTCTCTGTCTCCTCACTGTGGGTTGGTCGACAGCATTCACATCCTCACTACCCTCAGCCTCTTCCACATGTTGTTGTATGATAGCTATTGCAGCCCCTATCATTTTGTTGGTTTTGTTTGTTAAAATTTCCCCGCTTGTATACACCAGTGGTGTAGAGTGTATGGGAAAAACCAGACGGAAAGGTGTTTTCATAGTTTATAGTAGTGTTCTGAGCTGGGCTGGTCTGCTGCCTGTGTAATCGACTGATTGTGATGCATTTCACCTGCCAGTTATGCTAGTTCTCCTTGATTACCTTCCCTTCCCATTGCCTTGTTGTTTAAGGCTGGGGGCATGCCGCACAAACACAATGCTCAAATGTGCACAGTGCTGCTATTTCCTGGTTTACTTTTTTTTTCCTTTAAGACCCGGTGTGTGGCGCGCACACCCGCTTAGGCAATGTAAAGAGTGCTAGGCAGCCTCAGACACACTCCCTTGCTTAGCTCTGTTAAGCTAAGGGCAAACCCGAGCCACAGGGCTCCAGTCCACTTACAGTATGCTGGACATCCTCACCCATGATGTCAGCTAACGCCTAGGCTTGCACCAAGCTATTTCTGCACTTACACTGTTGGGTGCTGACTAGCACTGAGGAGAAATCTGGGATTCAGTATCATTCCCCTCATTTGCATAGGATATCCTGCTGATGCATAGTTACAGGTCCCGCACTGAGCCTCCTCCCTTAGCAACCACTATTCACTGTCCGTGTTCCAGACGTGCCTATAATCCACGTTGAACTCTCCCAAGATCGATTTATTCACTAAACCAAGCTTTCGGTGAGCTCAGTGTCCCACCTTCATCAGACAACATTTACAAGCCAACTTTCATAGTTTAAATACTAAACAATTAATTAGTTAATTGAATTCAATTGTGTAAATACCTATCAAGTTAAAGGGAGTTTACATTTACAAAATGTTATAAAGCCATGACAAAAACCATCCTTTAGTCGCTAGTTAAAACATTTCATTTACTATAATCTAATTTACAATGTTAAAAACATATGTAAAACAAATATAAAACACAAGTGTGTGTGACTTAAACACATATACTAAGTCAAAAACCTTATATTAAATGAGCATAAAAATGTCCTACTCTGTTGTTCGACAATACTTATAGTACGGACAACATTTACCCATATTTTAATAGGTGCACATAACACATAAAATATGTATTAATAAAATCACTTACTGCTCAAATCAAAGCACTATGTCAATTAAAACCCTTATCTAAATTGAGTTTAAATGTCTATTCATCCATTCAAAAAATATATATATACATGTATATATATATACATATATATAGGTTTTTATGTTTTTATATTTCATCCTATAGACCTAGAAGAAAATGTACCAGGCTAATAATATTTTGTTTTGTGTATATAGACACATCTTATACCTACTTACTGCTAAAATCTCTCATGTGTTAATAAAAAGAAACCCCAAAAAGTTTTTTATAAAAACTACTACTCATCTGTTATTAGACAATAGTTTCAAGACAGGAGCGACAGAAACATATTCATTTAAATCTGGGTTAGTATATGCCCATGTTCGTAACTGCCAATGAAGTTCATTCACTTCCAAGTAAGTCTGCCAAGGACCACTTAAATTATCAGTAAGTGACTTCCCTAAAACTGTGAATTTGAAACAATGCCCCGGACTGGCAAGAATATGCCTAGCCAGGGCATTGTTAACATCTTGTTTAGCTATGGCGTGAATGTGCTCATAGATCCGCTGCTTAAGTTTTCTTTTCATTTTCCCGATGTAAAAGGCGGTACATTTTTGACATACTGCCACATAAACAACTCCAATAGACTCACAGCTAAGCTGTCCGTGTTGCCTTCTGCCTGCCATTGAGTATAATGGCCAAATAGTGATTTTGGTTAGAATGCTTATTTCAGATTATTTTTTTATTTTTCACCTGATCCCGTTTGCCCGCTACTGCCCTACGCTTAAACAGCCGAAATTGGCTAAAAAAAAATAAAAGCTTTTTTTTTAACTATTTTCCATGCCAATGGCCATATATTTGGCCATTGGCATGCTTTACACATTATATACACCCTTTATTTGGAGCTGTAATGGCTCCGTTTTGTAGTTTGCAGAAATGTACTCGGTTACTAATAGGGTAATTTGCATACTGGAGCTGCGTCCGTGCAGGAATAGTGCAGGAGCACTCATGTAGGTCCCTGCAGCTTATTTCTGGATCGCACGGTGGACATATTGCCTGCTGGAGCTCCTGCACTGTTCCTGCACACCGAGCAGGGCTTGCTGAATCCGAGGGATTGCATTTCCTCAGAGGCATTTCCATCTGTGTCAGGTTGTGTCAGCATAAAGCAGAAAACTATGCCTTACAGGTATTTTTTCTATTGCATATGCAGAGCACTGCATGACAATATGAAACTGAATCTAGTGTTTGGCTGTTTTGACTGACTAGTTAAATTTCTTTTTGTTCTTTTCCATTGTGTTGAAAATCTTTCTTTTAGGCTGAGCCATTCTATATTTGAATCCAGTGAGTTGCATATCTTTTTCTTCTTCATCTGAGTTGAATGTGCTACATTTTTTCATTTGCACAATGCAATCTCAATATTATTAACTTGCCAGTATAAATTAAAATCCTCCCATTGAACAATATGTTCCATTGAATACTTATAAAATATTGCCATTGCTATGCAAGTCAACATTCAGCATTCAGCATTCACAAATGCTTGTTTTATTTTAGGGATTACATTTAGTAACAAATGTGTAGTGAAGACCTACTCTCTGTTGGGGTGTCTGGGTGTAAAAATCTGTTATGAAAGTGTTTAGATGTCATCTTTCATGTGCTGAGGGTTCTGTGATGAAGTAGCAACCAAAGAGCCATATGTAGTAATTTTAGACAATTTAGAGCAATTGATAAAGCATCATGGCTCATTAGGGCAATACCATTTATTGATCTATCTCTGTATCTATATAGTAAGTGAATATGTGTCTATATAGAAGTATCACTAATTAGAAACAAGAACTCACTAATTTTATTTAGCAGACTGTTAAGACCATATTGTGGGCATTTCAGAGCATTTTTATAATGACATGGATAAAATTGAGTTTGCTCAGTAGAGGACATCAGAGACATATGTATCTATATATCTGTACAGTTCTGAAGAAAGGTTGTAATGTTGGAACTCAATATAAAGTTTTAAGTATTTAACAAAATATTTTTTAAGTTCCTCACTGTCTTGACCATCTGGCTGTCTGTTCACCACCTTGACCAATTAAGTCTTCCATTCTGACTGTGCTTAACCAGTTATTGCTGGGGAGATGAGAACTGAGTAGATGTGATCAGTGGCTGCTCAGATGTTTCTACATGTACGTATCTTCTTCCTCTGTTGGTCAGTAGTTGTATTGCAGTTCCCTATTGCACTAACCCTAGTGTACACTGTACAGCTCTGCTAGAGTGCATGCTCTCCTTAATTAGGCTTTATACTCTTCTGGTCTCTAAGCATGGAATTTCCAGTTCCAGATCTTCATCCACATGATGGTATAGTGTTGGAACCAAGCTAGCTCCATCTTCCTGGATGAGCAAGCTGTCATCTGTCACATACTTCCAACCCACTATAGCCAACTTTTCTAGTGTATGCGCCTTTAGTTGAACCAGATTCAGATGACTGGCAGAAAGTATGTTATCAGCTTGTGGCATAGAGCCATAAAAAGTGAATTATTTTATACAAAAATAGGAATAGGTACATGCACAGGAAAACACAACCTGAATATATAAAACAGATGTCTCAGGGGACTTCAAATGGCATCTTATTTCACAGAAAACTTAACAGATGACTAAAATATGCCTTACTGAAAAGACTGTAGGGTCAAAATAACTGAAATAATTTGGGAATGTGTGGTACAGTTATAACATAGTTCTTGTAAGTTTAAGGAAAAAGCTGATGAGCACGGTTAAAATATATTCAGCAATTAAGGAAATGAGGTAGACTAGGTAGACCAAGCAATTCTCATCTGCCATCAAAATCTTAGATTTGGGTTTTTTTGTTAAGTCTGACCCTCTCAAGTGATCTAATAAAAAGCAGTGTGTCTGCATGTCTCAAAAAGGTTCACTCAGCTGCTTTCTTTGTGAAACTAGTATCAGCAATTTTATGTCATACATTCTTCAATAATTTATTTCAGTAGCTTCTCTCAGTAATAATACTACTATGACTAGAAGGGATCTTTAACGGCTTAAGATGTAATGTCATTGAAACTCAGTAGAAATGTGCATTGTGTAAGGTTTCTGATTCTTCTGCTAAAATAAAATTATGAGATAAAGGGCCCAACATTTCACAGAGAGCTTTATCTCTGTCCGGATTAGCATAAATGCAGATATTAACGATACCTTGTAGCAAGAGAGCTTGATCTGAAATTATTGTTTCATCTTTTCCTTTTTGATCATATTCCTTCTTTGAAGGTTGCAGTTACTGTAGATAGATTTTTTTTTTTGCATTTTTATTTCTCTGGATTTATATCCTTTCTGAATAAGTTAATGTAATGAATGTTTGACTTTTTATTATGGTTTTATAGATACCTATTAATATTCCATTGCTAAACTGTTACCTTTTTCACAATTTTTTGTCTTTTATCTACATAAAACTCAAAACACATTTCTTGTGCACTGTACGTTACTTTTTGATTGCTAGATAAATCATACTCTTCACAGTCTTACAAGTTAAAAAGAGCCTGAAAATTACAAAGTGCAGGCATGTTTTAATGATGCATATTTTACATAATTAAGACAGAAACAGATGTCATTTTTATGCTGTCCTGTATAAACAGTTCGTCATAATAATAATAGTTTAGCGATTATAAATTAACATGGTATGTATCACCCAAAAGTATATAATGCTGTAAGTACAGTGTCATTGCAGACAATAAGAGTCCTTTATTCTAAGTAAATGAGGTGAAAATGTCTATCCCCAGGATTTAATAAAATATGTGTAGGCAACAGTGTAGAGCTACATGGTTCCTCCTCGGCAGTGCATCATGCATATTAATGATGGCACACTGCCGATGGAGAGCCGAGGAATATGGATATTGAATCAGTGTAGGCAGAGGTGTAGCAGCTACCCATGGCTGCAGATGAGTGTGAGGCTCCCTGTATTGCTCCACGCCACTGTTATAGTGTTGTGAAGTGTGTCAACTGTATAATAATTCATTTTTATGATGTGTTGTTTTTTTAATTTTTTTTTTTTTTTTACTGCATGTTTGCGCAACACAGAGCACAGCAATGCCAAGCTGTGCTCATATACAGACAGCTGACACCTGACAGACATCTAAAAATAGAAACCGGATGTAAATAATTATCATAATTAAATTTATTTTTTTTTTTATTATTTTTAATTTTTTTTTTTTTAATTCACATTTGCGAAGCACAGCAGAGCCGAGCTCATACATACATGGCTGACACCTGCCAGACATCTCAAAATAGAAAAAAGATGTAATTCATTATTTAATTATAGTTGTGTTTAAGAGTGTTTGCGAGACGTGGTGCTCAGCAACGTTAACAGGTAGCCTAGTAGTATATATGAAGGTATAGTAACTTTTAAAAAATGTAACTAGCTACATGAGTAGAGTTATGGTCTTATGTGCAGTAGGTCCTGGGTTCGAATCCATAACAGGCAGAATATGTTTATAAATGAATGCACTATTTTCCTTTAATATCATTAAACTTTTGTGAATTTTGGCACTGCTGTGCTTTACTAAGCATGGCTCATTCATGCTAAGCAGTGAATAAACATGCTAATGGCTATGAATGTTTGTGTGGTGCTAAGCCTTGCTAAAACCACTATTCTGTGAGTTTTCGCACTGCTTGGCAAAGCTTAGCTGATTTGTGTGCTGCTAAGTGACGTGGCGCTTTTTTGAATGTTGCTGAATGATATGTAAGCACAGGAAAAACACCCTATATTAAGCTCAATAGGTGGGTATTCTGCAACAGTCATTGGAGTTTAATCAACTGCTGGTATGGGGCTGGTGTTGTTGGTGAAGGTGTGCTCTTTTGGGTGCAGAGGTGGGACATTCAGGAGTCCAAGGTCATGGTTGGGTTCCTTGTTAAAAACCATGAGACCTGGCTGATGCAGGGTGGATTCCATGGCTCAGAGTGTAAGGCAGAGGCCTGGGACTGTATGGCCAGAGAACTCACCAGTGTTACTGGTATTCCCTCCACAGGTGAGCAGTGTCATCACCGTTATGATGACCTGAAAAGGAGAAAGAGGGGAACCCTAAACTCCTGGGTCCAGGAAGCTCTAGCTGGGAATGCTCCACAAGCATGTAAGTATGTCTTCCTTTGTCTAACCAAAATGCAAGCTGAATGTCTCTAAAACTAGTATGCATAATGGTGTGCTTCTCTTCTAACAGCTCAACTGAGCAGGCTCACAATTTTGAGTCCCATGCCAGGTGCCTGGCCAGGTTGCACCATGAGCATGGTAAGTACGGATTTAGTATGCCAACTGTAGTGCAATAAGCAAGAAAGAGTAAAGCATTTACTGCAATAAAGTATAAACAAAACTATAGTGCAATAAATGGGCATGTAGAACTGTAGTGCAATAAATGGGCAATTAGAGCTGTAGAGCTGTAATGCAATAAATGAACAATAATAATTGTATTTAAATAAAGCATTAGCAATACCAATAACAGTAAGCAAAATGTTTTTCAGCAGGATTGTGTTGTCATAACCATTGCAGTAGAGCTGTAGGCATTGACTGTCTATGGTAAGGCTGCTGCAGTCAGGTGTAACACTGTAATAGCTGTAGCAAGCAAATCTAATGGCCTGCAAACTGTATTGCTTAACTCATAGTACTGTCCAAGGCTGTCTCCAGTCCAATATTAGTCACATAATGCTGCCTGTTCTGCAAACATCAGGTAATAAAGGTATATGGGTGAGGTAGCCCAGTCCATGGGCAGATATTTGTGTGGACTTCACAGATATTTCAGACCAATACCAATAAAATGTGTTCACTAACACTGTTGATTCTAAACTACAGCTTTTTTCATATATGCAGTATGGTTGAATTCAATGCATGTGTGTTCTACTGTCACTCCAGTCTAGTATAACACTGTAATAGTACTAGAATGCCAGAGGAATGTCCTATAACTTGTATTGTTCAATTCACAGTATAGTTCCAGGTGATCTCCAGGCAAGTATCAGTCACTGAATAGTTAGCAGTGACTCAGAAGCTCAGTCTGTTAAGTGCTTTGTAAACAGTACATTTTGCCACACACAGTCCTGGGTTTGAATCCAGTGGTATGTAGCACTAAATTTTCAGTATCAGTCATGTAATGCGCACATTTTCTCTCTCCCCAGGAACTCAACAAATATATGGGTGAAGAGCCCATATTATGAGCAGATATTGTATATAGATTTCACAGAATGTTAACATCAGTACCAAGAATGTATTCATCAGCATTGTTGATTCATAAATAAAGCTGTGTAATCCCAGTATGGCTGTATCCCTTGCACGTCTGTACTAAGTTGCTATGGTCAATTATTACATTATTTGCAGATGTCCCCTGCAGTCACAGCTATTGGGTTCTACTCCCAAGGTCTATATTATGTGATCGAATGGTCAAATAGTTGAACACGTAATAGTCAACCCATAATAATTGAACTGCCACAATGTTGAACGGTTCAATGGAGAGCTTCATACAGTGTGGAAATGGAAGTTTTCCATTGTCTGTACTGTAGTGCAATCTCAGAGTTGGTATATTTAAGTAGCGAGGATGTGGGGGGTGCAGGGGGCTTACCCCCCCTGTGTAAAGCATTTAAATGGTTTGTTTGGGTGGGTTTTTCTTTTTTTCTTTTCCATATGATATTGTGGTGGTTTGATTATTACAGGTTGACTATTACATGTCCAACTATTTGACCATTCAGTCACGTAATATAGACCCCTACTCTCATGCCTGCCAACTAAGGCATGACGGCTGTCTAGTTTACTTACTGTACACAAACATACCTCTCATGCGTCACAAATTCTTACAATGTAATTAAAACTGCCTAATCCATCTGTAACATGATTAGCAGATACCTTATTACCTGGAATGCAATGTATTACCAAATCCGTTTACAGAACACCTGGATAGCTATATAAGTCCACATTATGTGAAATTGTTCTGTGTAATGGTGTACCTGAAAATGTTACTGCTTGGCCAATACTGACCCATGCTAACAGCTTGAGAGGTACATCAGTTTTAGGAGAATTGTAGTCACTATACTCAAACCTGACACTACACACCTGTAGAGTATACATTTCAGTGTTTTCAGTGATATAATCTGCAATGTCAGTAATGGAATGTTTCTCTCTCTCTCTCCCCACTCCTTATCTTCATTTATTTATTACTGTTATTTATTATTATGATTTAATATTAACATATTTTGTTTAACTATATTTTGGAAAAATGTGTTTTATTATTGATATGATTTATTATGATTTAATAATAACATATTTTGTTAAACTAACTGTATATTGGAAAGTGGGGTTGATTATTGTTATGTTTTATTATGATGCAATATTAACATATTTGTTAAACTTTACAAAAACATGCATCTGGAGCATTTCTCCCCTGGCCTCTGTTGAAAATTGGCTTTGTTTCAAGTTGAACTTTTCCGGTAAACATATGTTAAATAAATAAATAAATAATAAATAAATAACTGTTTTGTTGGCCCTGTGGTTTACTTTGTACTGACATGCTGTTACCATACTGACTGTTATGTTACTTAATGTTGTGTTCCGCATAATACAGTTTATGTGTCTGGATGAATACATATGATGTTCGATTCTGTTAATACTAACACTGGTTTAGTTAGGGCTGGAATATGCACCAAAAATCCATGATACCATATAGTATAGTGACCAGTAAGTTTATTTCTTCTGGTACCTCATTTTTTTCACCTTCTAAGGAATATTTGAACATCAAAACAGTTACTCCATTGATACACCGACCCCCAGATTTACTATTCTTCAATGCAGGACTAGCTTAGTCCTGCACAGAAGTGGCCGTTTAGGAGCAGGATGGCAGTGTGCCATGCATATTAATGAAGGTGTGCTGCGTGAGCTCCTAATCTTACATGGAGAGTGTAAGAGTGCAGAGGGCGTGTCTGAGAGCAGAGCTCTCAGAATATACATGCCCCCACAATGAAGAACCACAGAAAGGCCAAAGGAATGAGTAAGACCGCTCATAGGTGTCCACATATCCCCAGCAACATTCCCCCACATGTACAACAGCAATAGTAAATACAAATCAAATAAACAAACCTTTTTTTATTAAGAATCTGATTAAAGCTAACTGTAGGTGCGCGGGTGTTTCCATCGTTTAGCTACGGTTAATGCAGCTTAAATGGCTGAAGAGGATAACAAGGAAGATATATGAAAATTAAGCAGTATAGCATTAGTGTAGTGGGCAGAGCATTCGTCTTACGAACAGGCATTCCTGGTTCAAGTCCCACTGCAACACATTCCATTTTCCATGGATAATCACGTTATGACCAATATTTTAGTTGCATAACCCACTAAATAACATATATGTGTGAACTGGAGTACTGCATTAAATGCCCATGTGAGGTATCAGTGTCATAATGTTGCAAAGTCCCCAGATAAGCACATGTGCCCCATACAGTATATGTACACAGGAATCATGGATACAAATTGAAGGTAAAATGTGTAATGAATGACAACTCCATACAGCTTTCAAATCCCCCACCTTCCCAAGAACCATTAGATATTACTGTCTAAATCAGTGCAATTGTAAGTGGGAGTAAGCACTAGTAAGCAAGTGTAAGCACCAATAAGCAGTAGTAAGCATATTTAAGGACAAGTAAGTGAGTTTAAGCCCGTTTGCCTGGGGGTAAGCAATGCGCACACAGGTTAAGCAATTTTGAAGCTAATTGTCTGTAAGCATATTTAACCAGAGGATAGCATTACTTACCCTCATGAAAACCCACTTACAACTGCTCAAAAGTGCCTTAATCACTCTGTATCCAATGGCCCTTGTTCTGTCCAGCAACAAAATAAACAGCCTTGCAGGTCTTGAACCCAGGACCCTGTACACTATAGTCACAGTAGTTAACCACAATGCCATCACAGCAGTACAGCAGAATGAGGTATCATCAAACAAGTCCTCACTATAGTAAAATCAAACTGAACCTGTGAAAGGAATCAGTATACAGCCATATGTTCTATAACCCACTACATAACATAAATATGTGAACTGGAGTACAGCAGTAAGCCCAGATGTGAGGTGTAATTGTAATAGAGTGTTAAAGTCCCCATTAAAACACAAGGACACTATACAGTGTACATACACATGAGTCATGGATACCAGGCATATATATAAGATGTAATGAATAAGAAATCAATGCAAAAAAGAAAATATAATGCAAAGTCTAATGTAAGCAATGCTAAGCATTGCACAGGCCAGCTTAGGAGGTGTAAGCAATGTGTAGGCCAGCTAACTCAATGTGCCCAGTGTTATATCCCTTTAAACAATACCATCCTTAGGTAAGCAGGTTTGCTCATAGCCTAGCCTTTTCAAAACTGACCAATCAAGGAAAAGTGTGAGAAATCGACCCTACTTAAACCCAACAGGTGGGAATACATCTCATAACTGGTTGTAGCATCCTCTTGCAGGCACTATGGCAGAAAGGAGAGAAGGTGTGCACTTCTGAGTGCATCGCTGGTTCATCCAGGAGTCCAGAGTCATGGCAGGACTCCTTGTCAAAGACCATGAGCAGAGACTGCTGCAGGGCCAGTACCAGGGTTCCCAATACAAGGCAGAAGTCTGGGACCATCTCGCCTGTGACCTCACCAGTGCCACTGCCATACTCCGAACTGGGGAACAGGTCTGGCATCACTATGCCAACCTGAAGTGGCATAAGGGGGACCTCTTGGAGCAGTGGATCCAGGAGGCTAGAATGACAGGGGCTGTCCAGCTGTGTGTAAGTATCACTCTACTATGTCTGTAATAATTGCCAGCTCATGTATATCATGGATAGGTATGGCTAAATATTCCTCTTATGTCCTCCACAGCTGCAAGTGAGCAGACTGTGAACCAGGAGGCCCACGGAAGTCACCTGGAGAGGTTGTGATGCGATGCAGGTCAGTAATACTCTTGCATGTACTGTCATAGGAAATAAATCTAAAAGTATTAATAAATTAATTGCCTGTATAAAACCTGTATTGTTTAAGGCAAGTACTGCATACACTGGAGAATATGGCAGGAAGAGTCTCATATAATTTGTATGTAAATAAAAGCGTAATAGCCTGACAATGCTGGACTGCATGTGTATACTCTGGTATCATATGGTAGTGTAGATTTGCAATCACGTAATAGTACTGTTGTATTAAGCACTGTTACCCACATGGCGCACAATAAATAGAATTTGTAGGAATGCCTGTATATGACTGGTATAATCCCCAGAGGCCACTTATTACAATTGAGAGACACATAGACAGAAAACAGTGAAAAGGCAGACAACAAAATCTGAATAGAACATGCAACTGAGAAGTAAGCTGCTGCGTTTTTAGCACACACATCCATGGTCTGAATCCTGTCAGTGGTAGTAGTCTGCATACAGAATCATACCCCACAACTGTACAGATATGTCCAGAATGTCCAGTAAAGTGGCCCATATCTGCTGCCTGTCAATCTGTCCCCCTGGGAAATCAGTGGGATGATCCCAGATGTATAGCAGCAAACAGGAAATACAACTGATTGACACACATCTATGAGAACAAAGCTGGCACACTAGCAACTCCCCAGAACATTATGAGAGTAAGAAGCCACATATGTCCCATTTACACCCCCATGTTGTCAAGCTGTGGCCAGAGTGTGTACAGTAACAGAGTGAGATGTATGTGCATAATAGTAATGTGGAATCTGGTACTGTGTGTGGCAACATTCAGGTAGTGCTAACAAACATTTCTTCCACAGGTCTGTCAGATACCAACACTGTGCCCAGAAATACAACAATGATACCCTGTACTGGTACTATTTACTTTGGAATTGTATGGCATTGTGACTGATGCGGTTGCTCCGAATAATAAGGTATTACTTATTACTGTCGCCCACACTGTCCTACAAAATATAAATGTCTAGGAAATCCTGTATAAGAGTGTTGTAATACAAGGTCAGAATGCATAACCACAGGAGATTTATAAGACAGAAAGCAGATAGGAGATATACAGCAATATCGATATAGCACACACAACTCTGATGGGCAGTGTTTAAGTTGTAGCAGACACAGCCATGGTCTGAATCCTGGGAGTGGAAGTAGGTTGCATACAGAATCATACCCTACAACTGTACAGATAAGACCAGAATGTCCAGTATATGGGCCCATATCTGCTGCCTGTCCGCCTGTTCCCCTGGGAAGTCTGTGGGATGATCCCAGATGTCTAGGCATCAAACAGGAAATACAACTGATTGTCACACATCTGTGAGAACAAACCTGTCACTCTAGCAACTCCTGAAACTGTTATGAGAGTAATAAGCCAAGTATGTCCTAGCTACACCTCCATGTTGTCAAGCTGTGACCAGAGTGTGTAGAGTAACAGAGTGAGATGTATGTGCATAATACTAATGTGTAATCTGGAACTTTGTGTGGCAACATTCAGGTAGTGCTAACAAACATTGCTCCCACAAGTACATCGGATACAAACACTGTGCCAATAAAAAAAAGCTTGATACACTGTACTACTACTGTTTACTCTGGTATTGTATGGAATTGTGAGTGTTGCAGTTGCTCTGAATATTAAGGTATCACTGATCACTGTCACTCACACTGTGCTACATAATATAACTGTGTAGAAAAGTCTGTATAAGAATTTGGTAAGTCACTAAAGTTTGAAGAGGGCAATAGTCTAGATATGTTCTGGTTCACCTGCATGTGGTCAAGACATGGCCAGAGTCTGTGCAGAAAGAGATGGACAGCTATGTGCACAACATCAACCTGGAATCTGTGAGTATGTGTAGAAACAGTTAGTTAGTGTTAACAAACATTTCCTCCACAGGTATACCAGGTAAGAGGTGTATACTGTAGGTAAAACCAGTTCATGTATAATGATGATGACAGCCATATTACTGTCCAAATTAAGGCTATAGGGTACTGTAGTAATACTTGTAAGGTACAGATAACAGCACTGACTAGGAAAGTAATGTGGACTAAAGGAATATACTAGTTGTTAATTGACACCTTTCTCCCCCCCACCATATCTCCAAAAATAAACTACATACTCACCTCAATTGGTATGTAATGACTTCACTGTTCTGGTTATGTCCTATTGGTTGATTATTTAAATCTGTTTCCATGCATGTGCTATATTGAAATATTCCAACTTTGGTAGCATGGTGCCATCAATATACCTGCATGCTGTTGTTATTAGCACTGTGGTCCCGTATATGCATGTGTTCTATTTGCTATGCAACTGTTCCATATCTGGTGTCTGGGTTAATGGGAATATCTATGCATGCTGTTATACCTAACCCTGGAATCTGTTGACTATTACTAACCCACATATGATGATAAAATGTAAACGCTATAGCACATTTGAGAAGGCCGGTCCCAGCAGACCCACCTGTCCCACCTCAGCTGGCCATGGCACCGGGTACCAGCATGTCTGGGTCCCAACCCGGGATTTCCTTGTCCGTTGGTCCTGCACCACATTTAGGTGGAACTCCCTCAGGGGATGGGGCTCATCCCCCCCTGGGAGCAGTCACGGACAGGAACCTGTCACCTGTCACCAGGTCCGGGTCATGGTGCATACCAAGCTCCGCAGGGAGGTCAAAGATCTGCTACACCAGCTAGAGGGCAATGTGTTGCAGCTACAGGGTCGGTCTAGCCCTGCAACTCAGCCCCCAGCATAACTACCTTTGGGGCTGTGAAGATGCAGTGGTGACTGCCCATGGGTGGGGATCTCAGTCCTACTGTTTTCAATCTGGGGTTCATGGGCTTCCGATGTCCCAACACCCCTCCCCATCAAGGTGTCTACCCCCCACATGTGTCATAT